>NW_008608945.1:142292-184128 GCF_000691845.1 Merops nubicus
TCTAGATTGTTGGAAAGAATAAGAGGTAAAAAGAATATTCTTACCAACCTCCTGAAAAGACTGACACTATCCTACACTTAGAAAATTAAATATTTATAAGTTTGTGCAGTATTATGTATTTCTGTTTTTTCCTCCACCATTCAAACATCAATACTACACCATTCAGAGAAATACTGGCACTAAAATAAAAACATCACATTGGCTCCCTGATTTTTTTGGTTAATATTTATTGGTGTAGATACACTATTAGGCTAGCTCATCAAATGAAGACTTACTATCAAGGAGGCTGGGGTTTCAAAATTTCTACAAAAACGTGCAAGAACAATGTTTTTGTTATATAAGAAAGTTAAATAAAATCTACCACCATTCTCTACTGCTATCTCAACCATAATTGCACTGAAATTCTTCTTATCACTTCAATAACTAACAGTATCTTATCATGTAAATGTTTCTACATGACAATTAAGATCTCTGTTTGCCTTCAAGTAAATTTAAAGAGTTGTCTTTAATAAGAGAGAATAAAGCTAGGAGATGTCAAGTACCACCTCTCAACCACCAAGCACCCCCATGCTTACACAAAATGATGCAGGATTAGCTTGCCTGGCAGTTTTAAAGCTACAATCTGGACTTTGTCAACTTTTTGGCACTAAAATTAAAATGAAAACCAAGAAGATTACAGCTGGCAGTGTCATTTTAATAGCAAGTTTGCTGAACAGCATTCCAGAGAGTTCAGCTTCACCTGCTGTAAACCCCTGGACGGGAAAGTCTCTGCTAACTCTGTGCCCGAGGGCTGCCAAGGACTGGGAGGCCACCTACCCCACGAGTGACAGCATTTCAACACCCTGCTGGCTCCTGGACATGAGTGCCAACTGCAGCAGGCACCAGCATAATGGGCAAGCTCTCTCCTGATGCCAGAGCTCACTTGGGAATCAGATGGGATGGAAAGCCTGTGACCCAACTGTGCTGCTCAGAGATCTCTGCTGTACCTACTGCCTTGTTGCTGCTGGGAGAAGTGCCTGAACTGGCTTTTCTTCTGGAGCAAATTTGAAGGGATTCACCTCAGTGTGCTGTAAGCATAAGGAAACCCATTTTTCTGCTCAGGGCAGAAAGCAGCACAAATTAAATGGGCAGATGTATCAGGGAGGCAAAGGCAGAGCACAGAAGAGGCAACTGCTGCATCTTGTGGTGGCACACAGCACAAACCATTCTCCCAAACTGCATCAGAAAGCTCTGGAAAAACTTCTGCTCCCTTGAATCCTTCTTTGAAATTCTGCCTCTATTTTGGACTTGTGCTTTAAAAGTAAAATGCAGCACTGACAGCACATTGCTGGCTGATTTATAGAACAGTTGGTATAACTTCCCAAACAGGGTTACAGTGCTTTAGGTTTAGGGCCAAATTTTGTTCTTAAAAAGCTACTCATCATTTCCCCAAACACCCTCAGAAAGGAACTCCAGCAGTGTCCAAAAGTAGAACGATGGGAGCAGCTTCCAGGCTCGCCCAGCAATAGGCTTCACAAAGTAGAAGGGTGGGCAAGAAAGAACTTCATACACATCCCCCTACCCACAGCTCCAGACTGAAACTCTCTGCCCAAATCAAGGCGTTCTACAGCATCTCCCCAATCTTTAGCACACAGGCAGTGGGGAAAGATACCAAACAATAAACAGGGTGATAGAAGTATAAAAAAAGAGCATGGTGTAACTGGGACAGAAGGAAGTAGTCTGCTCAGTCTAGTGCTTGGCCTTAAAAAGTCCTTCTTTATGCTCATTCTATCTGAATCTGTTGGCTGAAGAAAATTAAACAATTTTTTTAAAGGCAAGTCTACACAAGCTTATAAAAAGCTCTCTTAGAATGAGTTACATGAGCAATAGATCTCAGAAGTCTGAATTTCCATATTTCAAAAGCTAGGTATTTTTATCATTATCCAGAAGAAGTGCAAGGGAAACAGTTACAAAAGTAGGAAAAAAGCAAAGGATAAAGCATAATTCAGAGTCAGAAGTATTAGCCCTTGCCAACTGGACAGCTACAGGAATCTCTGCAGAGGTTTATTTAGAATTCCCTCAAGTGAAAGAAGGCCCTTTGTTAAAAATGACACCTTAGGGATGCATCTATAATCCCTCTCTGACTCCCATGTCATGTTTCCTCAGTTTACTTGAAGTCAAAATACATTTTTTCCCTTCCTCCTAGCTCTGTAGGGTCAACCCTGCTAATGAAAATCAAGCTGCCTTTTTTCTGCTATCAACAATAGTCAGATAACAAAATGCAGGTTCTGAACTTGGCATGTTTGCTGTTGGTGATGATGTATAAGCCGATAGCAGACAGCTTCATTTCTTTAAAGCTGGGCTGACCCTGCAGAGAGAAAATGGGGAAAAGGAAAAACAACTTTTAGTTTTAAGTAGTAGTAAAACAGCTGAGCAAACGTGACATGACATCGATGTCAGAGTGCATAATATAACTGCCCCAACTGCAGTGACATCAAGAGACTAGCTGGAAATGTTAGCATTTATGTAACTAACCTTTGGAATACAGTTTATCATCTTTCATGTTTTAATTACAGATATTAAAGTGCTGATCGGAGAAAGAAAACCAGAAAAGGTGCCCACACCAAACCCAGTTTGCTGGTTTCTTATCCTCTTTTCCAGAAGCTCTGAAGTATACTCCTAAAGCTTTACAGCACGTGGCACAAACTAGATGACAATCAGAATAAACCAACATGCAACTCTTGTAATTTGCATGTACCAGGATATGTAGAATAGCATCAGGGTGATTGTAGGTGACCCATAAAGTGGCAGCACACCCAGAACATTTTTAATACCTCACTGAAACAAGAGTGCAATTACCAAACTTTCAACAGCAAGCAGGGCTTAAAGTTATCATGTAACAGCATGAAATTACACAGAAACTACAGTTTAGCATTGCTGCTTCTCTGCCTGTACCATGCCCTCCAGTGGGAAAGACTGGTGCTGTGCCCAACTGCAACCCCAAAAAGTGGCAATGCCCGTATGAAAGAAGTTTAGGAGTGTGGGGAAGGGACCAAAGTAAAAATAATAGGAAACATGTCTCCTCCTGTATTCATGTGATCACAAAAATAGAGATCAAAGTAGAAATAGAAATGTCCAGTTCCATCAAGCCACCTGAGCAAAGGATCATGTATTAGGGACTTATATCTATATTAATGAAAGTACTGCCTCTAACAAATGCTACCACTCCACATTTATTTCTGCTTTTCATCAATACTTCCTCAGATAAGAACTGGATAATGAGGTGTCATAATCTTTAGGAAGAATTTACTTCAGTTATACAGTGGTATGAGCTAGGATCCATATTTCCACAAAAAGAAGATATTCCACCAAGACAAGTGAAGAAAACATGCAATTACAGTTCAGAATGAACATTAAACTGCTGTGTGGACATTGAAATAAGGACAGGAGCTTGCAAGAGGAGATGGGTATGGATTGGTGTGAATCTCTGCATGTATAAGTATTCTAGGAAGACAAGGTTTGTAGTGTGAGATAATATTTTTAGACACATAAAATGCCAGTTAATTTTTTTTTAAAAAAATCATTCGTATGTATTTCAAATAATCTTATGTGTCTCAAAATCCATTTCCTTTCCTCTTAAATTTTAGAATTCCTCATGCACAACAAAAAACTCCCCTAGAAGATCTGAAATGTACGAGTTCTTTAGAGTATATCTATTCACAAAACATCCACTAAAATCAATAATTCTGTTATGGAGGTGCACCAGCACAAGATTTTAAATACAGGCACAGACACTGAACGTGCAGCAGCACAGTGAAAAGAAATACTTACTGCAAAGGAATATTATAACTTGGTGACTTTACTCTTCTAAATGTAGTGCCAAAGATCTGGTGGGGTTGTTTATTGAAGCTGTCCATTTAATTTTAAAATAACTGATACTTATTTATTATTTTTATGATAGTCTTGGACTTCCTTCAAGAGCAACTTTTTAGTAGAAAGATTTTCAGAGAATTATAAGATGCTCTTGAATGAGGGGCAAAGAGGCCCTTAGAATAAATTGAAGGGGAACCTCTTAAAACCAGTTTGTGAGTGGCTTGTATATATGATGAATTAAGGCAGGAATTACAGAGGAAGCAAGCATTGTCTGCTACAGTTCTTAGAAGTTATGATGAATTGTCTTTCTTTCTATAACTGCCAAAAAAATTTCTTTTTGACTCTGCTCACTGCCAGAACTGAAAGCACATGACTCACCCAGATAAGGTGGCAACCATTTAAATTTTACTGGTGATGTTTTCTCTAACAAAATCATTCTGAGGACTCAGACTCTCCACTTCCAGCATATGCTGTAGTTTTGTTGGTTTTTTTTTTCCTTCTAAAATCCATTGAGGAAAAAAAATGCTATCTCTTGCTCAAAAGTTCCTTGTTCTTTAGGTGTCCTTTCTCCTGACCCAAGCCACTCCTGCTGTGGAAGTTCTCAGCAGGATGTGCTGATGCCATCTGACAAGCTTTATGCGTATCAACAAGACTCAGTGACCTTGACTAGTGAGGACAGAGCTTCAGTGCCTTTCCCAGAGAGTGCCCCCAAATGCCTCAGAAAGGAGCCCCTTCTTTCCTGCCCCTTCCCCAGCACTGCACAAGCACTCCCTCAGAGGACTGACTCTGCTTGCTCGGAGCTCAGGCAGCCTGAGTCAACCCTTGGGTTGTTAAATTCAAAGCAAACTGATACCTGTACATGTTGGAGTGTGCGTTAGAGAAACTGGGATTTCAGCACTAGGTCAGAGTAAGTCATTATCAGCCCCAAAAGGCTCATTAGCAAGTGTTCCGAGGTCAGATTTTTCCTGGATGATTCTTGTTCGTGTTTCCATCTTTAACACCCTTCTCTGCTAGGAAAAGTGAGCAGAGATTTTTGACTCTCTAAATTAGCTTGGCTGAAGGTAAACCTCTTGTAAACTTACCTCAAACTTACAGCAGTCAAAGGGATACTGAGTGTATTATTTTCTTCCTTCCCAGACTAAGCACCAGGAATACTCAACGATAGCAATCAGTGGAACAACATCCATACAGTGCTTCAGACATCCAATCCAATTATTCTTCATGTTGCACTATTTATAAAAACATCAAGCAAAATTTTCTTCATCTTCTCTCTCTCCCCAAAAATCAGAAAGGTTTATACACTGTTTGCTTTTCTGTTAGAGTTTGGCTAAGCATTTAACACAGGAATTCAGCCTCTAGGATAAAAGTTGTAACAAATTCTGCATGAGAAAAGGGGGAGTTATAATGTAAGCACTATGGAAAGCAAACTGTAAGCTTTATAAACATTGATATAAACATTATACACATGTGATAATCTACACAACACAACCATGCAAAAAGATGCCTTTACAGTTCACTGCAGGCAGCTGGACTATGATCTATTTCATTTTTACAAAGCCACATTTGCTTGCATAAATTGACTTTTGAAAAAGGCTTGTTTTTCTAAGAAGATCTTTTGCGGGATAAGAGCAGTGAATGTAAAATGACTGACCCAGAGAAACACATTCCACACCCAGATAATTAAATATACTTATTGACCAGCCAGCCTCTTCAGTTTTTGGAGTCCATCATATCAATTTAAAATGCCTTGGTGGGCACAGTTGCAAGTAAGGGTGAAGCAACTCGCATGAACAAGCAAGGAAAAAAAAACCTGGCAACAAACACACGCTTCACTGGAACCCCTGCAACGAAGTACAAATGATACAGCTAACAACTCAGGCACCATAAATCAGCCACTAGCAACTTCGTCGGGAGAATTGCCTAAATGTGAAAGAGCAAGAGAAGAAACAAGACCAAACTGAGGGAAACTCAGACTCCAGCTGTAAGAGGATTGCAGCAACCTTTTTATACTTCGGTGAGGATTTTACTGTCACTTCTTTCAGACTGGGTGAACACTCTCAGGATACACATTACAGCACTATCTGCTCAAGTGTTAGCATTGCTTTCAAAGCATCAATGGCAGGGATTTGCTGTTTTTCAGCAAGTATCACCATGGTGAAACTCTGTCTAGGAACCGTGCTAACGCCGGCGGAGCTGGCACAACGATTCACCCTGTGCTGTCCCCGGGACCCTGTAGTGAGGTCAGGGCCACACAGAGTGGCTGTGAGGAGGTCCAAGGGGTGCATCTTGCAATACTGATGCACCATCCTAAGCCACTGTGCACAGAGCAGGGACTGAGCTCGGCAGCAGTACAAAAGGCAGCTCCTCGGTGGCTGGGAGAAGAGCACAGAACTAGCCCAGATGCAAATTCTGAGGCAGGGAAGATGTTCCTACCCTTTGAATGGAGTCAGTCTTCACTTCAGTGAGCTGCAAGGAGTCCAAGTGGGAAAGCTGAACTTTGTAAATTGCCCTTCAGTGATCTAAACTCCTCCATCTAAATTTGGCAGTGATCTGATCTGGTCAATACCCTGACACGCAGACGGCACTTGATATTTATTTCTAGTAAATATACATCTCTGCAGAGGCTGCTTAGAAGGGAAAGAGCCCATCCATTTCTGTCACCCAGAGAAAACGTTCAAAAATGTAAAGGAGTAATGAGACATTCCTTCATCCTGCTTAGAAACTGTGCTGCTTCACCTCCCTGTTTTGATTGTCTAAAATCCCTGTTTCTGAGATTTATAAATGTGCTGCAAACGGAGTAAATGACAGTGCTACAAGCAGAGAGCTGTGTAGCAGGCTTATAAAACTGGATCAGACTACACTCCACTTAATTCCACCTCCAGTCCTCACCACTGGCCAAATGCTTATCAAATGCTTCAGAAGAAAAATCACACAGTGGGCGATTATGGCTCTCAGGGAAAGTTTCTTTTCAACTTCTAGAAGTCATAGATTTTAACTAAGTGCTAATTCTCCAAGGATGCTGCTGATACTTCCACACGCACCTTTTTTTTTCCCCTTCACTCCATATCCTTTTTCCCAAGCTCATTTTGAAAGGTGTCTTTTAAGTCCCCAAAACGTACCACCTTTTCTTAGTCATCCTCCACCTCCACGACATGTGCATACCTCCACTGAAGTCAGTGGGCTGCTTGTGTATAAAGGAGTGTGCTGCACTTGAAGAGCAAATTGAAGTGAAGAGTTGAAAATTAAGTCTCCTAATTTTGCAGATACTGTTTTAAGACACTAAATACCCTTATTATGATTCAGTGAGCTTTAAATTGTTGTTAATTTAAAACAAAAAAAAAGGATAGCTGCCTATCTCAGAGCAATATACCATTCTTTTAATTAGGAGAGGAAAAATACACATTCAGACAACACAACAAAAACACATCTTCTAAACATCCAGTAATTCACAGGGAATGCTGCATGTTACATCTGATGTGGCAGTTGTTATGGAAACTACGCATTTTGATTGAGTAGCAGAATAAATACCCACCTAAAACCAGCATGATGGGCCAGTGCATAAATTAAGTACTCTTGACTAGAATTACCTATATTTTTATATTATTAACGTTTTTTGCTCTAACATTGCACAATGAAATATGATTTTTCCAGCTAAACATTTTCTCTCCATCCTGTTTTTGGTTTTTAATTATACTACTAGATATAAAAGATACATCCTGTACCAAAAATCTAAACCACTCTTTATCAGTGTTGGACTTCTAATGGATATTAAGTCACTACTAAAAAAAACAAACCTCAATGAAAGCAAATGCAGAATTCCATCTCACCTGCATTTTACTATTCCAGTTTTATATCCAGAATGGAGAGTAAAATAAAGATTGCCACCTCCCTCCCACCCAAAAGCCCTGCACAGCTGCTAGGTTACTTCCCTTCACGTGCACCACAGCTTTTTATGAAAGTGAAGCTTAGAGGATGGTGGTTTTTCTTTTTTTCCTATCTTTTATCATCTGGATTTAATAAGCATGAAAGTTCAGAAGGCAAGAAGAAAGAGATATTTAATTGTTTTCATCACAGAATATATCCTGGTGTACGGCAGTTGCTGATTCCTGCAGATAACATCACAACTGCACATCTTAGTGCAAACATTTCAATCCTTCTCCACTTCCCCACGTAATTAAGAGGCAGGTTGCATAACTTTTGAAATAAACCATCCTGTTGTTTTCCCCACACACATTTCTACATGGAATGATACGCCAGGCTAGGAAGTACAAGTGCAACAGGCACACATATCACAAACTTCACCATAATGGGCACGCATTCACCCATTGGATCAACATCTTTCAATTTATTAGCATGACAAAGGACACAATTATTTTGGATATGCCTGAATGCAATTTTCATTAACTTTGCAATGATTTATTAACAAAAGTGTCAGGAATGTAATAAAAGCAGCAGGACTCCTCAAAATGCCAAAATAAAAAAAAATTAAAAAAAAAAAAGAAAAAGAAGAATGCAGCAGAATTTCCAAACATGCCTTGCAGCATCAGGTCAATAAGGTTGCTTGATTCTATCAAAAGCATCACCATGGTGAGTGAACTCTGCAATTAACAAAGAGTAAGCACAAAAAATGCTAATATCTCATTTGAATGTAATTATGCACAGATTACTGTTCACTGGAACAAGAAAAGGGATTTTAATTGTCACCCAAATTTACGTGTAAACCCAGGATTCTAGCTCACTTTTTTGTTCAGGAGAGTTTATACAACACTAAAAATGAAGAGTTCACAAATTCTTGTGTTCAGTGACTTTGTAGAAAATGACTGTGCTGACTTCCTATCAGGTAGGCAACTTCCTAGAGTCCTTTTTGTAACATCCCTCCATGTATGTTGGCAAGGTTAGTCTGTAATAAGTTCCACCATCGTTTGCATTTTAATACTATTTGATCTCATTTACATGTTTAAATTTGTTCCTGTAATAAAATTCATTAGTATGTTTATCATAACCACATAATGAATATAGCCCTTATGTAAAATAAAAAATTGAAAGTACATTAGAGACATTACAAGCTGTTTGAAATTACTGTGCTTTGCATATTATACCTTATTAATTAAATTATAAATTATTTATTTATGTATTTCTTTAATCAGGGGCAAGCACTAGAACAATATTATATTAGTATAAGAAACACAATACAACTCCAAGCTAATTCACCCATGGAGCAGTTTTACATCCACAGGAGCACAGATTCATTTTGCCACGGGATGGCAAATGCTGTTCCCTGTGCTGTGCATCAGGGGATATGGAAAAGCTATTTAAAGGGCAGTGGGGGGAATGTGTTTCTTGTGCAAGTTAAAACTTAACTTGTAAAGATAACATATCCTTTGCCTCCCCTTCTTGGGAGAATAATTAAATCAAGGAGCAGTTTTACATCCACAGGAGCACAGATTCATTTTGCCACGGGATGGCAAATGCTGTTCCCTGTGCTGTGCATCAGGGGATATGGAAAAGCTATTTAAAGGGCAGTGGGGGGAATGTGTTTCTTGTGCAAGTTAAAACTTAACTTGTAAAGATAACATATCCTTTGCCTCCCCTTCTTGGGAGAATAATTAAATCAACTATGCAGATGAAACTGGAGAGTGAATCATTATTCAGGCTAATGCCATATTCACATGATATAGAGTCCACAGATTAAAAAAAAATATTAAAAAATAATTAGAATTTTTCTTTCAGTGTCTTGCAGTGGTTTCTAAAGTTCAGACGACAAAATTTAGCATTTTATAATCATGGAGAATGTTAGGGAAATATCACAAGAACAGCAAGACCATTGTATGAGTTCATATTCTTTAGCTAACTGTTATAAAGAAAAAATTATTCTACTGGTGTGCAGCATTATTACTTAAAGAAAAATAGAGTTCATCAAAAAGAACCAATAGTTGAAACAAAACTATTAGTTATTAAAAACAAAACTCACAAGATTACAGAAAAAAAAGACTTGTATATTTAAAGGTCAGTGGAATCTGTATATTAGTGTATGAAGATAGTGAAAGAAATTAAAACAAGAAGCCAAGAAAAAAATGACCAAATGCATAACTGAGCTAGAAGATGGGTACAGAGTTTGTTCCTAGTCTGGCATCAAGAACGGTGGTTCAGTTTTCATTTCGACCCCCCAGGGAGCTCTGGGCACCTCCTGTGGTGTCCCGCAGCAGCACCGCAGGCTGAATGGCTGCTGGAGGATGGCACCCTCCTCACGGGGCTGCTTTGCTGCTTTCGGTCAGGATTCTGAAGAGCATCTGGCACCAGGGCTTTGAAAAGCCTTAAAAAACTGTGTATGTGCACACACACTCAGACACAGTGCATGAGAAGAGTTGCAAAGCTAAAACTTAAGAAACCGTGAAGGTTACTGATGAAAATCAAACAACATTCTTCATTTGTAGCAAGTAGTGGTGCTTCATAGAAAGGAGACATTCAGGGGAAAAAAAATACCAACTTTTTAACTCAGGTTCTGAAGGACGGACTGTCTAAAGCTTCCAGTGAGCCAGGAAAGGCTGAGGCTATGAAATGGCACTACCAGACCTGAATACTGCACTACCAGCAGAAAAATTCCAAACCAAACCAGGTATGCATCAAAACTACATTTCCTACAAAAAGCTGCTGACCACCCAGAGTGGTCACTGGCTGCTGAGGGAGAGCTGGGCCAGCGAGAGAAGTTGCCAGTCCAGGCTACAAACTTAAGGAGCACGGACACTGGTCCACCCTTGCCCTCACCCCTGCTCAAGACTCCACAATACTAGGAGAGAGAGCAAGAGAGGGAATGACTCAAAGAGGAGCACAAAGCTCAGCCTGGGGACTGATAACACACTGAGAGGAAGCCTAAACTTTACAGGCAGTGGATTAGTTCAGTAGAGGAGCATTTAAAACAGCCCCTTGACTGAACAAAACAGGCTTAGGACACTAAGTTTATACCACTAGCTTGGATGAGGCTATGAATAATGAATACTGCTGAAGCATAATTTATACCCCTGGGGAAGTTCCTCTTCTCCAACAGAAGCTGCAGATTGCTCTGGGAATCAGGAAGATGAGAAGGACCAACAGCAGAGATGCATTTCTTTTTACCCCATAATGACCAAACAGAACTGTTCATTTCTGCCTGCACCAGAGGAAATTCAAATACTTGTTCCATACGTGTGTGTACACGAGTGAAGAAGAGCTGCTTTCATCCACCACCGAGGGGAGGAAAGCTGCTGCTGGGGCTGGTGCCACGTGCTTCTGCACTGGGAAACTGCCCTGACAAGTTTCTAAGAAACAGCCTCAGGAAAAGCATGGATCTGTCTCTGTACATTCAGTATTCCCTCAGGAGACAATTTTCTTCGTGGACCACTATCTTAAGACATGTTCTGCATCTCCAGTACTTCATTGGGAAATATGCTGTTAATGAATAATAGAAATTACAGTTTATCTGAAAGATGTTTACATTTTGGGTCACAGAAGAAGACAAGGGGCCCTAGGAAGCTCTAGAAAGTAAAACTTTTGCTGGTCGAAAAATAATCAGACACAAATGTAAATTCAATATAAAAAAAGTCCCCTCCTCAAAACAACCAAACCCCCCAAAACCAACCCAAACCCCTCAAGGCAGAGTTTGCCTGCAGTGGGGCTGCAGTCATATCACCATTCCCCACAGACAAGAAGCACGCTGAGATTCTTGGTAAACACAAACTAGGCTGGGGAATTAATTCCCATCTGAGGGGCCTGGGAGCACAACACTTGGCAATGCTGGGTTAATAACTGGGCTCCACGATCTCAAAGGTCCTTTCCAACTGAAATGAGTCTATTATTTTATTATTTGTGCAAAGGATCCTGTTATGGATTTGAACTTTCACAAGAGGCCCGTGGACAGCACTAGGACTTGGCTGATCAGCTGGGGCAGGCTTTGGTGCCTAAGGCACAATCAGCTCCAAAACCTCAGCCCTGCACCAAGTCCTTCACATTTCTAGGCTACAAACAGTCCTAGAGGACAGAAAGAGAAAAAAGCCAAACTGTGGGCTGCTGGCTGTGGGTCCTGCTCCCTTCCTTTCATGGCATTACCTTCTCTCAATGCCTGTCCCTGCTCTCCTTCCTTTCACACGCAGGCTCCTATAGCCTGTCACAAATGTCTAGTGGGTACAAGGAAAATTCTTTATGTGCCCGAGAAAAAGGGGATATTCAAGAACCTGTCTTGGGTCACTGTAACAGAAGTGTAAAATTCACAGTACATCTACTTCTGTGGCTGGACTGCAGTGTAGAGCTCTAACAAATGAATAGAAGCTGTCTGATCAGAGCAACTTGGGGCTGGGCACAGGCTTTTCTACTGTGCTTGAAAAAAATGTTAACTCAGGTAGACAAATAGTGAGGAACAATAGATGAAATCTTTGACTTCTAAATGTGAAGGGTAGAAGGGACACCTCACCTGCCCTTTTGCCCAAGAGGCTTCATTATATACCAGTCTCAACGGATTAAGACAGTGGTGAATTCAAGGATTTGGAGTTATCAGAATAAATGAATCTATCACCTCTTCCCAGTGATACAGAGAATTCAGAGTTCAACAGCAAGTCTATACAAAAACACAAGGTAGTTTAAACACTCGAGGGAAGTTGTTGAAAAACTTAATAGATCAATTAAAATATTTATCGAGTGTGGCTTTAATTGGAAAAGGTGGAGGGAAAACATCTTCAAGACAATATCCTTACAGACCAGGCAACCAGTGCAGTATTTTGGAAACAACCTTTTCAGTGAAAACCCAAAAAAAAGCCCCTAGAGACCACAGAGCTGTCAGATTTGACAGAGCCCACGTGGTCTGAGCACAGGAACAGGAATCAGTTCGGCCTACTGAGCTCAGGCTCTAAGCTAAAAATCCCTCTTCTCCTCAGCAGTAACACACCGAACAACTCCAAGACACATGGACCATGGACATTCCTCTCAAATTTGGCCAAATAAAACAAAGCACATTTAAATACTTTTCTTATTTCATCATCAGCATATGCAGAACTATGGCATAACACACAACTCTATGCAGCAGTGGTTTGTAAAGAGCACAAACATCCCAGGTGTAAAATTCAATCCAAAGGACATCATAACATGACTAAGAACCTGAGGGTTTCCCTGGCATTTCCAGGAATTTCCCAGTAACCTGGAGAACACAAACTCAAGGTGACCAGAACACCAGCAGGCTTTTGAAAGCTTGACACTGCAATTGAACTCTAACTTTTGGAAGGGCATTCAACAAGTGATTGGGTTTTCCTGCCACTGAGCATTTGGCATCATCTCCAGGCCACAATCTATATCAGCTACATGAGTCCCCCAAACAAGCCAGTTCAGCTTATTGACCTGCTTTCCTTCTCCAGGGGCACCATACATTATAAAATTAATTTAAAAATACAATGGCTCTAGACATTAGATAAGAGCTTATTAATACCTTAAACCATGTCAGGATTAAAAAGAAAAAAGATAGATAAGCATTGATAAAATTACTCCATTTCAGTCAGGAAAAACCTGCTTCAAGTAAGAAAATCTATTCATTAATTATCCTGAAGATGATGGAGCAGGGAAGATACATCTGGAAAATAAATTATTTGCACAGTTTAAAAAGGATACAGATATAGAATGGACCAAAATTAAGTTTTTTTACTGAAAAATGATTGCCCAAAAAAGTGTTTTAAAGTATTAAAATGATAAGAAAAAAAAAAAGACATTTACTCCTAATTACCTTCCTCTACTTTACCCAGCAGGCAACTATTCAAATAGGCGACTTCAGACTATCCTTACTCAAATATTCTGTGAAGAGAAGGAACAGTATCATTTCCCAATACTGTGTATGGCAAAAAAGACATAATTATTCTCTTCGGTCTATGGCCAAAGTCAGAAAGTGGGTTCCATTTCAAAACACAAACAGTTTAAGTGCATGAACTATCTCCTCAAAATTTATATCATGAGAAAATATAGAAAAAGTCATCCAAGATGAACATGATTCCAAATTCTGCTTCTTTAAGACGAAATATATTCTTCATCCAGAAAAGACTGTGATGGTACAGGCAGACCCTTTGAAATCCTCATGTAATATTCACATTCACCTTCCATCACCAGAAAACTTGTCTAGTTTCTAAAAGCATTTTCATTTTGAGAAACTTGGGCCACCGTTTTTCACAAGGTCCTGGCAGCCCTTGCTGGTATAAGCTGTAAAAGTCAGTTAGTTACTCCTAGTGTTTCAGCAGACTCGCCCCAGTTTACCCCACACTGAGCAACGAGAAAGTAAAAAACCCCTAAAGTCCTTTCCCACTTTTCTTCCTGAAAGTTATACCACTTGAGTGCTGCAAATGATGACACGGTGAGATACTGAAGGTAATGGCATATAGGAAGGAAGAGAGGATGTTGTGAAGTTTAGCTGTTTTTTTAAGAGCTTAGAAAATGTCCACTCAGGGGATGAATGTTTAGGGAAAGTCATGAGTGTGACAGCAAATGGAGTTATGACAAAAAATATCCCCCACTTTTAACTATCACAGGAGGTAGTTGTGCTACTATAATAAATCCTTTACTGTACTAAGTAGTAAAAGTCTATTCAACTGTCCTTAAAGTATTAATTTTAGTGCCCTGATTACAAGACTGTTATTACCTTAATAAAACTCTTTCAGTTTACAAGCTAAAAGGTCTATGGTTTGAATATTGGAATAATCCAATTTAATTAGGATAACAATGTGAAAACCTCTCACATAACAATTGTGAACAATTTTCTAATGGACTTAAATTATGTGCTTGTAAAGGACATTGACAGATGATATATTTACTTTTCCTGGGAGCAGACTGGAGAATTTTAAAGGAGGAATGTCTAAGCCAGAGCAGATTTAGACACCTCAAAATGTCTTAAAATTGTGGGTCCAAACCAAAGGCATTACCTAGGTCCCCTCTACTTTTGGTGACTCAGTTAAGAGGAATAAAGTCAGCCCAGCTTTCTCCATCTCCCTTGAAAACAAAGCATAACTGTCTTAGACAACAAGAACAATTAGTGTCTATTTAGCCATTTTCATCTGAAAAGTGCTACCTAGTTAATTAAAGATAACAACAGTATGGCCAGTTAGTTGGATAAGCCCCTTTTAAAAGAAGTTTCAAGAAACAGTTCCAGATATTAACAAGCCCAAAGCTGGTTAAGCAGCATCCTTTCAGTGACAGAAGAAAGAGGGTCTGAATTTCAGCAAACCCACCTTACACTACTCTTCACACACTGTTCTCAGGGGCCCAGAGACACTAAATTGTGGACAGAGTGCTATTTAGCATCAGAAAGAATATTACTTTTTTTTTTTATTTAGGATCAGAAGATTCTGATCTTAGAGGCCTCGTGCTTGGCTCAGTCTGGAGCAACACATGTTCTGAACATACTGAGCACACTGTTAATGCCTGAAAAATTAGTAATAATTGTTGAAATCTTTGCAGGACTTTTTCCTGTGCCATAGAAGAGAGTTACTGCAATCTGCTCTGCATTTTAAATTCCTTAAAGAATAGTTCTTGTGCTCCTGGCAGGCTACCAATTGGACCCTGGTTTTGGCAAAGCGTTGGGTCTTAAGTGTTACACATAAGACGCAGCTCGTCAGGATGCATTTCCTGATGAAGTTCCTCTTCCCTCCAATGTCTGAGGGCACCAGCTAACCTTGGTTTAACTCCACTGATTTCAAGGAAATTGAACTGAGGGGATGAATCTGGAGCAGAGTCAGAGCTGAGTGCCATCGTATCAGAGGGCAATTTATAAAGAACTGTCTCTCCTTACGTCCCTGGTACCTTCCACAGTGAGCAGAGGCTTACTGAGGATTCCTGGGCTATTTAGTGAAATCAATATGAACAGGGACTGAACTCGATTCAAATGACAATATTCACATAAAAAGTAAGAGTTTACCTATCACAAGTTCTGTCACGAGACTAAATAATCATCCTCAGCAAAACAATCAAAACTTTTAAAAGCCCAAAGATGAATTTAAAATAATTATGCAGGCAAGCACTTACTTTAAAAGATGACACACCAATGCAAAGTAATAATGTAACAACTGATTCAATAACTGTCCACATTTAGATAAAATATGGCTCTGTGTTTCATCATTAGATATTTCTGAGCCTAGTGACAAGAGAGAGATAAAGAGCCTCAAGACTCTCCAGAACCATAACCAGAAATGAAATTCTCACAAAAACAAATACACTGAGATGTTTAGTGAAATGAGAATATTTCCAGATAAATATCGATGTGAGCTTTTTAGAATCAATACACATCTAAACATGTGAGGGTTTGTGTGTATATATATAGTTTGGATAAATGTTTAACATGTTTGCATGCCGTGGGTATTAATACACACACACATTTAGCAATTTCCACACAGCTCTATGAGTCCCCAACATTTTTCCCCCCTGTTGTAAGTTAAGGGTTGATGATGCAATCAGCTTGAAATGAGCAAATTTTAAATCAAACATCAAAGTTACTGGTTACTATTAGACTTGGTTTGTTTTCATCTTCACTGCACAATAGTTTTGTGACACTAGCAAACTACTGTAATATTTTCTCTTGCCAAGTCTGTTTGCTAATCAGTAGTGGATCTAATCAAGGACCTAATAAGTGCATAATGGTACATTTGCTTCCCAGGAGAAGCCACTGTTTCTCATCACACCAGAAAATACCCCCTTGCAAGGTGCAACCAGGAACCACGGACTCACTGCAACAGTCTAATAATTTAATTGCAAGCCCTTAGGCAGGGATAACTTAAATTACAATTAGAGAGCTCTAGCACTGCTGCTAACATCTGTGATGAACACTGTACTGATTAAAGAGTTTTAAAAGAGAACTCGGCACTTCACACTCCAGAACAAGTCACTACACTAACTTTGAAGTCTTCTGTCTCACTATTTTAATACTTGTGATGCACTCTGCCTAGTCTTTTCTGTGGGGATTCAAAGGATCCACGCTCAGTGTGGTGTCTGCCCTTTGAAAGGCCTACAGGGGTGTGTTTCCATCAGAAATACCTTTGCTGCAGGTGGAATGCACACAACACAAAGCTGCTCCACAGCACTGGTAGAAAAGCACCAGGCACAAACACTGCCTTGCCACCACCTCCAAAAGCACAATAGAGTTTGTTGCTGTGCTTGCCTTTCCCCAGGGCTAACTTAAACCTGTAGTTAATCCTCCAAGAAAAACCTGGGACTGCCCCAGCAGCAATGCTGCTGACCTGCATACACGATGCAGTTTCCATTCAAGCACTCCAATAAAGCCTACCTTCAGTAAACTTTTAAAAGGTCATCTCCCTATTCTTACTTTGATGTTCTTGAAGCTCTTCTTCATAAAGCATTCTCCAGAGGGTAAATTAGGAAAGACCCACCTTGCTATGGACACCACAGGCAGCACCTCACCGGTACCATGCCAGTGGCTGCAGAGGTTGAGGTCTGTTATTTTAGAGCAGGAAAACCCCAAAGACCAAATTTCCAGCCTACTATGCAGGTACAAAACTCAAAGCAATGAAGGTCCAAGTACCAAGTGGGCCACGTGAGCCCACAAAGATCTAGTGGCCCCACCGGGCAGCCTTCCATGCCCAGAGCAGTAGCACACAGCAGTCATTCTGCAGGGCCCGTTTTAAAGCAGCCCGGCTGTCCCAGCCTGTGTGCAGAGCAGAGAAGCTCCCGTTTGCCCCACGACGTGAGTGCAGCTTGGGGAGCAGTCTCCTCTGCTGGAGCAGGCAGCAGCCCTAGTGAAAGGCAAACACTGCACACGTGAAGCTCAAGAACTGCAATACAAATCTGGTTTTGTGACACACCGTGCAGAACTCGGCAAGGCGTAAGGGTGACAGCTACACAGAGCCTGGAGTATGGGAATAAAAACAGTCTCTCTTTTCTGACAGGGAATTCCACTGTTGGAGACAACAAAACAGAAAGAGCAGCAGCCCTTAAGATACAGCCCGCACAAAATAAACTTTTTCTTTTTTTTTTAAAAAAAAGAAGAATCTTGGCATATGGTAACAAAAACTATATAATTCTCTTGATCTTTAATCTCTATGCCAATGTCTGTTTTACAGATTATGGCCTCAGCTACTGACAAATCTGCTTAGTGAGTTTTTGGCTGACAAATCTGGCAACACAAATGCTGTCTGAAATACATTCAAAAGGCTAAACATTTTCATAATAGCTACTTTACACAGCTTAGTAGGTTTCCCTTTAGGACACCAATTTGATTTTTTTAAAGTGACAGTGTTAATTTTTATGATTACACACAGAACTGAGATTTTTATTTAATACAGTGGGTCTTCTAAAGCTTTTCAAGGGGATCAACCACTTTGCCAACAGACGGGTGTTACAGCAGGGGTGATTATAGTAATTTTTCATGTAATTGGGAGTCACCATTTGGTTGCTATCTTTCACATGCTTGTTGCCTCATCATATAATCCTTCATAATGGGGGTTTGTTGTGTGTCACAAGAATGTGCCAAACAGCCGGGAAATAACAAACAAAGGAGCCCCCTGGCTCGTGGGTAGCATGAGTGTTTTAACATCTGCCCAGCTTCTTTCAACTGCAATAAATTTCAGCTGATAGCAGTGACCCAATACGAAGGCTTTTTGTTGTTGTTTTTAGGACAAAATCTTGAACATCACACTTCATTATCTCAGCTACAGCAGCACAGTCTGTAAGGACCCAACTTCTTGACAAATGACATCGCCTGATGTGAAAGATCATGATTCCTCAGAAATTAGTAGAGACATCAAGTTCTTGCCCCAAGACGTCTGGGCTCTCTGTGAACAGCAAGAGTTGTCCTTTACAGTTATTGGCTGCAGTTTGCTTGCATTGAATTATAAACAATCTCACAGGAAATTCTGAAGCCATGCCACCTCTGGTTGTGATCTCATCAAGTCTCCTCCAGCAACGGCAGAACAAACAGGGTCAGTGCACTACAACAGGAGTTCTCACAGGGTTTCCAAGTTCAGCCTGACACAACACACACATAAGCACCTGCTTAGCACTAAACCCAAGAACTGCTCCATTAAAGTTCATAGGAGCACTCATTGGCCTAGAGTCGAGGAAGTACAAGTGCACTCTGCTGATCCCAAGCCTTTGGGAGACTGCTGGAAGAGAAAATCACTCCCTTTGGGCCATTTCTGTTATGTGACTCCATCAGGTGGTCACAGCAGCAAGTCAGTACTACCTGAAACAGGACGTCATTGTTTTATGGGATAAATGGATGGCACCTGCCCCAAACAATGCCCTGATACAGAGGAAAGGCTGCAGCATGATCTTAAAAAGAGATACCAAGACTCAGGAATGAGTCACCAGCAATACAAACGGGCACTGCAAAACTGTTCAGCAATTTAATAGTATTGTAACTCCATAGGAAACAAATGGCCTAGAAAACAGATCACTGTGTCATTCTGGATGAGCTGTGTGGCACAATCAAGACCCTGTCCTACTGTGGTCAGTGCAGATCCTACATACCTGCTGTGCAGCTCTGAACCTCAGTAATCCAGACCCGGGCGTGCTGGCTCTGCAAAGCAGGCTGCAGGTCCAATATCATTGCTGCAGAAATACCAGTGCTTCAGTGACACCTGAAACACGTGAAAGACTCAAAAATCAATGCTGGGAATATTTAGCTCCTATTAACTTGTTTGGTGCTTTCAGTGACCTCACACTGAAGTATATTCAGCATATCCCAAGATAATCCCAACAGACTCCATAAGTTTGGGGCTTTGGCTGCTAACTAGAAGAATGTAGTTTACCAACCACAGTGAGTTCTTCCTCTTAGATTTGTTTTCACATGTTGTCTCCTCAGCTTTCACAGGCAGAGAGGGACAATACAGGGGCTGACTCTGTAGCCATCTACACTAAAAGCAGCACAAGAGCCTATCACACGGTGCATTTCACCTTGCCTGCAGTCAGTCCCTGGAATTCCACTTCCTAGATCATTATAATAGGAGTGCAATTTTTCACAGCTCTGCTTCAGTGAAATCTTCTCATATTACATCTACCCCTTGTTGCCTAAGAAAATGCATACAGATTCACATTCCAATTCTTGCAAAGCTTTTTAAAGTATGCACAAGCAAACAGCACTTAACGCCGTAGAACAAGGCCCTGTGCTGAGGAATCATTTTGAAGGACACAGGTGCCTGCCCTGCTGGCACTCCTGCCTTTCCCACCCAGCTCAAGAGCACAGCAGCAGGTTTTGACAAGTCTAAGGAGGCCCTTTCTTCATTACTTGTAAATTAATTCCAGAAGAAGATGCAGTCCATGCACACATGGCTGGCCTCTTCCCTCCTTCACCCAGACATACTGATGTCAATAACAGTAACCCAGCAGCAATGTATGTGTGGTAGTAATTACACCAAATAGAAAACCAAACAAGAAACCAAAATCCAAAATGTACTATTTCCTGCAGTGACAAAGGCATAAAAATGGGTACTGCTCAAGCAGCAGAAGCAAACTGGTGTATCTAGGGAGAAGAAGAAAAGATCAGGACATATAGCAAGCATTTTGCAGTTGTGTAGAAGAAATAAGCTGGCCTGTGGCTGGACTTCATTCACTTTTGCCTTAGAAACAGACAGAAGAGCCTTAGGATCAGAAATAGCATGGCTTGCACTGATGCCCTCACCTAACCTTCACCAACCTCCCCTCTTGGATTTTACTACTGCCATATTTTCAAATTTGGGATTTCAGAACAAAGCCTTTGCTGATAGCTGCTAACAGATAGGTGCCCATGTGAAGGTGTCTTGTATCAGGAAGGAGAACAAGCTGCCCAGGGTGCACCAGGACATGTGCATTCAAACTAGCAAAATTATATTCATAGTAAGAGTGGTGATAACATCTGTGAAGGCACTGAGGGATGTAATGCACGAGAACAGATGAAGGCAGTGGCAAATTCAGGCTCCAGAGTCAAATAAATTAGGGAGCTCGTCATGTAATGAAACAGAATGGATCCTGGAAGGAATCAGCAATGAACGAAAAGGAGGGTCAGAAAAGAAATCAAGAGAGTGCCATGCAGGAGTGAGTATAAACAGACCTGTTCATTCTTCAGGTAGATCCCAAGGAGTCCCCAAGGGATGGTAACCTCAGGGAGAATGCAGCTACTGGAACAGAATGCTGCATTATGACATATGCCTAAAATGCACAGGATGTCACAGTGCCTGCGTAGGAGAAAGGGGGAAAAAAAAAACACCACAAAAAAAAAATACCCAGGTCAGACCATGTGTTCTGTCTGCAGCGTCTTTGAAATGGACCATTCCAGACAAAATACTTCAAACTCCAGGATTGTCCTATTAAAAGTAAGAAATTTACTTAACTTGGTAAATTCAAACATTAACATGCTAAACTTGACAACGTTTCCCTTGGAACTAAACTGATTTTTACTTCTGCTAGTCACACAGTTTGAGCATTCAGCATGCCAGAAAGTTCTTGCACTGATTTTTGACCCATTCTAGAACAGGAATCCTAGACCCCCAGCAGCAAACATCATTCAGGCTTGCTGTACGAGAGCGCTTGGGAAGGTAGTCTGGGACAGCAGGACAAACATATTATCTTGATGTTCCTGCTAACTGATGGGTTGTTATTAACTGTTGAACTGCTTAATTAGGTTTTATAGTTAACAGCCTGTTATGATTAGAGGGGACAATGCATGTGCATTGTTGAGCTTTTGTTTCAAACCATTTGCAAATTCAGAAGCAGCATCGCTCAATTCACGCTCCGGAGGCTCCCTCGGCAAGCTGAAAGGAGAGGAGCTCTCTGCTCTCTCTTCAACAGAGGAAAGCTCATACTTCAGGCACCAAGTGAGGGGGTTCCCCAAACCAACTACATCCCCCGAAGGAGAGCAGGGCACCCTGGCTCTCCTGCTGCCCGGCAGCAACGCCCACACCCCAGCCCTGCAGGGCAGCCCCAGGGTTGCCAGGGGGGACTCTCACCAGGAGCAGGCACCTCGGCCCTGTTGCCATTTTCTGGGAGCTCACACGCACTCAGATCACCTGCTTTTGAAATTGTATTTTCCCTGTGTACCTCAGTGGCACAGCACAGTCCTTTTCTGCTTATTTTAGGTTCTTTTCATACTCTTTTTAGAATTCCCATACAGAAGCTCTTTTCTACTTTCTCCTGCTTACCTTTTCTAGTCACCAGCTGGTACTTTTCATCTCTTTCTGGAAACCACTCAGTCTCCCAATTTAGTCACACATTCACTCCATTCCTCCTGGCCAGCTGCCAGACCTTCCAAGCTTACTCTGTCATTCTCCTCTTAAAAGGCACGAAACCCTTCACACATTCTCTGCTAGATTGTCTAGCAAACCCATCCCCTCCAGAAAGGCTGCAACTGATAAAAATTGCAGAAGATACCATCAACTGCCTATTGAACCCATTAGTGCTTTTGTCACCCTTTCTGCTTTTTTTCCCCATACTCATCATTTGTCCTCATTTTTATCCAGCCATACAATTGAGAGCCCATAACTGCACTCTCGATTTGATAATTATACAAACAGTGCATAACTATGTATTGTGGCAAACTCTCAGAGAAATCCTGTGAAGTGAAGATAACATCATAGGCTGCTCGGGGGAAAGTCAGGTCAAGTTACATTCTGCATAACTTTCAGAATCCTGTTTACTTTAACAAAGATAGTAGTGGGCTAAAGAATATCTCAAGCCATCTGATTCTTCCCCTCCAACTATTCAGATTTGTTGCATGAACTTTTGCCCCTTTTTTATCTAAGCACAGGTCAGCAGAATGGCCACCTGTACTATGGAGTTCAAATGCTGCTCCATGCCCCTTAAACACCCTGTTCTAAATCCCTGTAAGGGCACATCCTCCCCTTTGTCAGAAAGTGGGGTTTATGTGCTGCATACTGTAAGGAGCAAATTTCTCTTCTTCACAGGCTAGCTGGCAACAGAAGAGTTCAGTTTCTTTCCACATTGTGCCTTGACCTCTCTTTGGGCAGAAGTTATGCACAATCTGAGGTAGACATGTACCTACTGAAAGACAGAATGACTCTCGCAAATTATTTCCAGTCATCCTGGAGAAAGCAGGTGGTAACAATTTTCATTAACTACAGCTCTGTGCTAGGGCTGATCCCACAACCCAGCAGTTAGATCTCAACACAAATTCAGATTCTGCTTCTAAATCCTGTTGTCCAAAGTACTGAGTGTTGAAAAAGTTGAAGTTGATGTAATGCTAACAAATTCCTCCGTCTTCTCTCCAGTCACCAAATACCAGAACTACTTTAATTAATACAGTCATATAATTACTTGCTGACATTAATTCCTGCCTATGTACAGAACAGAAACTCTGCACGTTTCAGCTCCATGGGAATGGCACAGAATGGATTCCAGACAAATGAGGTTTGCCAGCTTGTTTGGGACACGAGGCCAGTGTTCCTCCCTGTTTCACTTGTTGCTGTCAGTCGGCTGTCAGACACATTTTTTTGCAACAAGAAATGAACTCAGACATTAAATTGTAAAGAAAAGTTTTGGCATGGTCAAAGTCTGTTTTGGCGATCCACAAAATGACACAAAGGCATCAGGATCCATTAGGTCCCCAGCCTGAGAAATGTTATTCAATAACTGAGATAACACAAGTCTTACACCTCACTTCAACAGAATCTTCAACAACTTCAACCTTATTGTTTTACCTAGCCCAGTCCTCATAAATCTCTTAAGCAATGCTTTCACACTAGTGATTTAAATTAGTGCAAAATCCAGCACACTAATCTAATAAATTTCAGTAATTGCAAGCTTCTTCCTACAGGTTTTTTCTGAAAATTCTAGAGAAAAAAATAATTATTGGTAATCATTTGTTATTTATGAAGCTAGGCAACTGAATTTGCTTTAGTTTAGTTTTTCCAAACTGAGGCAGCTTTAAAGCACTCCCTCCAAGAAGGCAGGAGTTCAGTCGAGTTGTCAGGCACCAACCAGTGGTGACCACACACAAATTGAAGCCTTTTCCCACATCTGCAGGCCAGACAGTCATGTTTTTAAGCTGTAAACTAATGCTCTGGATTCTGAAGGACCTGATATTCTTTTTTAGGGTGCTGATTCTCTTGCAAAACCTACTTTGTGTTGTGCTTGCTTTAAATGGAGACTTCAGAAGGGGTTTTAAGAAGGCCTCTGAAGTAATTAAGTCCTGCTATTTCTGCAATGAACTGGGTTTACCTGGTAGGTCATGACTGCACGTGTGGATCTGCTGCAGTCCAGAGACCACCAAAATTCAGAGTACTGCTGCTCCCTTGCTTCCCAGGCAAACACACAGAACACTTTGAAGCATGCAAAACAGTTCATCTAAAGGGCAAAGAACATATTATCAGCTGTGTATGATATTACTCACTGCAACTAAGCACCTGCAATTAAGAAAGTGACTGCACACCGAGTGCTTATTTAAGCACTTGAGATACCTGCTTTGAGACCCAAGCAGCTTGACAAGTGACAGCAGCTCTAGTCAACCCCACCACAGAAGTTTAGATTTTTAGATGTTTAGATGTTTAAACCCCAAAATGAAGTGCCACATGTCAAAAATTGACCACACAGTGCAAAGCCTAACCCAGCTCAGCACAAGGGAACTCTCTGCTGAACAACAACATGAAAACTGAAGTTAATCTCTTATCCAAAAGATAAAGTAGGGTTGTTTTTTTTTTAAATCCTGATCTTACATATAACTTGGTAGCTCTGAGAGTCTGGGAATCTGGAATAAAATCTCTTATATATACACAGAGAAAAAAAAATGCAGCCAACTGCTGCTTCATAAGAAGAAAACCAAGTAATTCTGACTATGCAGCAATTGGTGCTACCTCCTGCAACATCTGTCTTGTTTCTTCCACTACATTCCAGTTTATGACTATGAATACAAACACTGTCACTGTTTCCTCAGGCCCCATTGCTTCTGCTTTCTTCAGAGCCAGGCTTAGTAGAAATCATCTTTCTTCTGCTGCTATAAAGGCTGCATCTGCCAGACACAGACAGTGCTGACAGCTACAAACAGGTCAAGAGTATGATTCAGTTCCTGTATAATGAGCAGGAGTCGATGCTGATGTTAACAGCAACTGGATCCAGACCCAACAGTTCTAATTTTGTGGCTGTAAGCCTTCAAAGACCTCCCAAATGTCTGAGCTCAGGCTAGAAGAATGAGATGCCTCGCTCTCCAATAAAGCACCGAGTGCACATGCAAATTCCTGTGGAAGGCAGGAAAAGCCATTTTGCCCTTTGTGTCCTTGATCATTCCTCCCACTCTTAGCTGGCTGTGCCATGCCCCCTCTTGTGGGCATGGCACAGCCCTTGGCACAGAAGGACTCAGTGATCAGTGGGTGCAAACCACTGCTCTGGTGTTTGGTGTGACCCCACTGTCTCCTCCTTGTTGCAGCACTGGGACCTCTTCTGTGAGAGTTCTACAGATTGCTGCTGTTTTACATCCTTGCTGCTGCTACCTTTGTAGTCTGCTTTTTACACTTGCTACTTCCAGCACAAGCTTTCCAAATGTGGATTTTCTGACAAAAGCAAACACTCTTTTCAATTTAAAAATGCAACCCCTACAGCCATCTCTAATTGCTGCAAAGTTCAAAATCATCCATCCTCATTGTGTAACGAGAGAAAAATGGCTCAAAAATGTAAAAAAACACTCCTAACCAATGCTAATGGCCAGTAGCACAAAACCAAGCTGGACTTACAAACCATGAGCCTCATTTGAGCTTTACTGTGAGCAATCTCATCTTCTGTTGATGAGGCTCCATCAGGATCTCAGCATTACTTGAACTCAAGGGTGTCTGTCTGCAAGTGTGTAATACAAAGCCTGGCAAATAGTCTTGGGAAGTACAAGTAGCCACACTCCCTGAGATCCAGTGAGCCTGCAGGGAGCAAGCTTCACTCTGAGGAGTAGAAGTCTTTCATGACAGCCACTAGCTTTCTTTTCTTAAAATAAAAATAAAATTAAATTAAAAAAAAAACCAATGGCACAACTGCACCATCACTGGTGCTAAAAGGATCAGGCCCCTCTGGTGATTTCAGATGTTGCTCATTTACTCAGAAATTAATTCTCCCTCCCCTCATATTCAGAGGCACTTAACACCAGCCAACAATTATGCCATCTGATCACTAAAAATAAAATAACTTTTCTTCTTTGTCTCTGAATGTATTCCTTCAGGACCCATTTTTTCTGCTGTTCAGTGAGCCAGAGAGAAGGATATTATGAGTTCTGGGTGTTTAACAAACAACATAACATGCCACACTCTTGAAGAAGACAAGTGCAGGCCTTCAGCTTTCACAACAATGGACCTCGTTTTGGGGGGGAAATAAAAGGCATGACTTTAATTTGTTTCATCATTGGGTTAAGTAAGGAGTGTGGTCATAGTCACCGTAATAGGGCTGAAATACAAGTCAGGCTCTGTCCAGAAAATGAACATTTTAACACTGCTCATAAAATAGAAAAGATAAGCAACATCTAAAAAATCCCACAGAAAACACTCCTGAAAGACCAGAATAAATGCTGTGTTACTCTCGGTACATCTGTAACAATTAGGAGCTAGGTCTTACAACCTGTATTCCCAACAATATCAATAGGATTACCGAGTAATCCTCGGAGGCTTTCAGCATCAGACAATCATGTTCTGCTCAGTTTTCATATAACAACATCTCAACACATCTTTCAACATCTTTAGCCAGAAAGTAAATTGGTCGTGTAGCAATTCTGGGCTAAGGGAAAATGAAAAGGCCGTCGTACCTCTCTGCGCAGAAAGGCACCTTAATACTTAATATGATTAATTGAGGGTAGATTAATGACTGAGTCAACAATAATTCCCATACAGAGTGTTTGCATAGGAGCATGTGGGTATGCTTGCAGTAGTATACTTGTGTGCAAAAATCAAACACAAAACCTGATCACATGTTCACAGCTGGAAACGGTGTTAGGCTTTATTCAGTAAGGTATAAGGCACTATCATTTAGCTCTCCCACAGCAGGAGGAAAAATGGTGCCACAGAAGAGAACTATCACATCAGACACACTCCAGGGGTCTCTTTTACCTACATTGTTCCTCTCCCAAATGTAGCTCTTTAAATTTTAAATAGAAAAAGACGACACAGAAACATTGTGCGGTACAAAAATGTCACGGTGAAAAAAATGTGGAAAACATTTCTCATTAAGCAAGGTAAATACCCTAAAGTTCACACGGAGCTTTGATGGTGCAGTGTGTGCCTTTAAGACTTAAAGAAACACCCACATCAAAGTGTTGTCTTAAGATGGTGGGGCTTTAGTTCAAACATAGCCAAGTCGTACAATAGATGATGTGGTGAATGTCTACACTATTTTTATACTGAATAAAACATGGCAAAAATACAGCCTGGATGGCACATTTTAAATTTGTTTCAGTTTTCTAAATTTAGAGAGGATAATAGGTGTACGTTCGTATTTTTATAGCAAGCTATACCCAAAACATCAGCTCAGCCTTAGACTTCTTACTTTTATTTAAAACTCTGCCTGAAACCTTCAGAAGGGTAAAACCACAGAAGCCTGGTGGAAACACTGGCAAAGCACAAGAATCTCACAAGCATAAATAACACAGAATATAGGGGGGTTCTCCTCTGTGTGTTTTTCCAGGCTGAAAACACGTTCTGAGAATTCAGGTCTGTCACTAAGATTTCCTCTAGAAGATCCTCAATATCCTTCTCTCCTCTTGCCTATTTGTGTATGTCCATTTGACAGCTTCACTCTGCCTTTTTTAAATGCAGTGAGCACACACAACAAACACTTCTCTCCTTGCCACACCTGGGCCTGTGCCCAGCTCCTGGGCAGCACAGGAGCCCCGCTGCATCTCACTGCCAGGCACAAGACCCCAGGGGTCCTCCCATCTCCTGCCCCGTGGCTGGTGCAGCAGAACCAGTGAAGGTGCTTTGGGAAGCCAGCAGGATGTCACCCAGTGGAAGGATAAAAGCCTATCACATAATCCACCAGTTGGTAGCACTCAAAACTTGAAATCTGTACATGAAAGAATATTCAAAGTGTTAACCATTACCAGAGCTCTCAGGCATTGGCCCCATTTCAGTGGGAACAGGGTTTGGGAAGCAATGACTACTTTTGAAAATCCCACCTACAGGAAATGTGACTATTAGCACTGAAAGCCCTTCCAGGAGGTGCCTAGGATTTTAACAGCAGTGCCCTGAGCAACTACCACTTGTTTTTATATTTATCACACTTAGTGGAAACGCAAAGACAGCTGAAGAAAAAGAAATCATTGCTCACATTGCCTAATAGATTTGTTAAGTATCAATGCAACGCACTTGAAATTATAAACTAATTAAAAAATAGAGATAATGTAAAATTACTGTTTATCCAAGAGAGCTAAAAAAGTTCACAAGAGAAATATTGTCAGAGTGTAAACAGGAACTGTCAGACCTACCTCCTCTGGTATCAAATTCTGAATAAAAATACATCCATTAAACAAAGGTTTAAAGATAAATTATTTAAAAATACATCAATAAAATATTAAACAGTGCTGGTTGCTAAAGAAATATCCTACAAGGCCAGGCAATCATACTGTTAGGTACCTTCCTTAGCCATGATGAAATCATAGAAGAAAAAAAGAAAAGCAAACTGCCTCATGTAGCTCAGTGATGTATTATTTGATAGGGAACACTTTCCTGCGAGTGTCCATTAACTGATGCTTACCCTGTAACTCAGTGTATGGCATCCATATGAATCTCAAATGAATTCACTCCTATCAGTGCTGGTTAAATGAATACTATGTGGATTGGGGCTCTTTTTTCACAGATGCAATCTGTTTGTGTATGAGGAGCTGTATCTGAACTGAAGGGGCTGTGGTGTGCTGGGTACAAGGGAAACAGAAACCAGCACGAGAGGTTTAATCTGGCAGCACAGGGAGACCAGGGAGCTCGGCTGAGTTCTGGGAAACAGGGAGGAAAAAGCAACTGCAGAAGATGACAAAAATGAGACCTTAGCAATGCTATTAAGAGCAATAGGAACACATTACATAGAGTAAGAACCGTTACTGTGTATTGACAGAAGAGAGAAACAATGCACCAGAGCATGAGAGAAAGAGGCTGTTGGGGAAAAAATTCGGAACAGAAGGAAAGTGAATAGCCTTTTAGTTGCAAAGATTAAGTAGTGATTTGGAACAAGTTAGAAAAACAACCTGTAAGGTACACTACTCATGACTAAAGAGAAAGATAATAAGAAGCCTGAATAAAACTAAAAGGGGCAGAAACAGATACAAACTCTTGTTTCAGAAAAAACAGCACAGGCTCCAGTCTAGCATCCCTGGACAGGGATTTCTCTGGGAATGGCCCACAGCCAGATGTATGCAGTAGAAATCAACCAGGTCTGCCACACAGGAAAAACAACCTGGTAGGTAGTTTTGGGGGTTTTGTTTTGTTTTTTCCACAATTAGTCAAGTAGGGAGCAGAAATAGTAAAGGAACAGCCAAAGAGTTAGGGCTTAGTCCCTCAGAAAGCCACTACTTTTTATTCCAACAGCCTGCCAGTTGAGCTAACCCTATAACCAGCTATGTTGGCAGTCATATTCCAACTCCAGAAAGTACCCCTGGAACTGCTGCTGCCACCACTTGTAGCTCCCACTGCTCCTTGCTAACTTCATAGTATTTATAAAACATTGCATTGGGCTTTCAAGAGTTTACTCCCCAGGGAGACAAGAGAAGAAGGAGGAAAAGATGTTAAAGTTCTGCTACTGATACGGCTCAGGGGGAGGACTGGTTTACTTAAGTCGTCTGCCCAAATTGATACTGCCTTTTTTGATGAACATATAATTTTGGGGATTTATTCCCCATAAATGCTGCCTGACATAGAAATGGAGTAGACAGCCCAAACAGGCTGAAGCACTTTCTCCATCAATGCAAACACACACACAAAAGACTGAACTGCAACACAAACATGGAGATCAGTCTTTGTCCTGTTTTGTCCTGTGCAGGCCATGAATGATTTCAGTTTTACATCAATCTGCAATGATCAAAATAAACATATTTACAGTGAAGGGCAAAAGACACACAATATACATAGGAGAGTGGTACTCCCTCTTTCATTATTTTTCAGAAAAAAGGCACCCAGTTATACTTTATCTTCCCTGCATGCCTCCATAAAAGCACAATTTGTGCCATCATTTTTAAAGATTGCTTTCTGCTGTTCTTTTCTGATGTTTTCCACCCTCTCTGTTAAGGTATCTGTTTTCTCTGAGGCACATGCCAGTCTTCCCTCAAGACAAATACCATCACCAGAACAATAAGCAGAAGTTTTGAAATTACCACAAAATAAAGCCTGTTCTAAAATAAATAGTGTTAGGTACCAAGTTCAACAGCTCAAGACCTGGAGCAGTCTGCCAGAGCAGTCTGCCCAGACAGCCTGAACATGGCTCTGACATCCCTTGGCTCCTGGTTTTGAAGATATCAATACTAGATTATTGTTGCTTATATTCTCTGTTCTGTGGACCTCCTGGATAAAACACCCCCTGCAGTTATCACCAGAGCTTTACATAATGCCTTCAAGATGGGGATATGGCAGCCACATCTATGTGAGCAGGTACCACTGAAAAGCCCCAGAAAGCAGCTCTTTGGGGTGCAACAACTGATGCCAAGGACCCCATACACATCTGGAGGCATTTGCTCAACCTGGTTTCAAGCCCAGATGCCCATTAGTGGTACGTGCACACGCAGAGCATGCCCTTGAGCTCAGTTCCATGTGGGTCAGGGCCAGTCCAGACTGCTCTGCCCCACGGCCCAAAGCCCAGGCTGGGGGGCCAGCTGGAGATGCACTCCAAAAGCACACTCCTGGTCCCCACTGCAGCCCCAGAGCAGACACACCAGGGTTGGGCTGTCAGTCTTGTACAATTTCCTTAAAATTGTTTCATACCGTATTTTAAAATTTCAATGAAATGGTTGAGAAAGTGGAATCTAGAAGGGGAGTGGGGGGGAAGAACCTGACTGTTCCATAGTTAAGTAATTACTGTTGAATGTAGCATTAACACACACAAAGCTCAATTGCATAACCTACAATTCTCCCACTTTGTGTAGGCTCCTTTGCTTCTACTTTAAATAAAAGAAATTCTTTTCATTTTGTCAAGAAAACTTTTCTCTACCTCACTACTGCATGACAAGGGAACAGATGGCAATTTAAGGGGAGAATTTATGAGAGCCACAATCTTAATGTTGCATAAAGAAAAGAAAAAGACTCGCATCAAAACCACTGACAAATGTACTTGCTAATATTAATGCACTCCCCATTCATCCAATATGCTTCCTAATTGCTTTTCTGTACATAATAATGTGGCACCTGCTGCTCAACATTGCAAGCGCATCAGGATTTCTCCAAAGTCAAACAGCTCTGCAACTGGCCCTCTCCCAGTGATAAATGTAGAGCACTGTATCACGCACAGTTCCTGTCAGTGGCATAATTAAAATTTTATACTTACAGAAAAAGATAGTAAACAATCAGTTCTTAAATGGATTCACAAGAGGAACTCTTGTTACAGCCAACTTTATAATTAGTATGCATCATGTAATGCTAATATATCCATGACAAGAAAATAGGAAAAAAATGTAGAAACTCAGTTGTTCTCTTTAATGCAATGTTAAACTACACACAAAAAATGAAAGCAATCAGCCTATTGTTATTTCAGCCTTCTATTTCTGCTCTTCATTTTCCATTGAAAATAGCTCGGCGCATTTTGCACTGGAATGATGGTCGCTCCCTCGTGCCACATCTCTGGAATTTTCAAACAGCCACTAGGATAGGTTTCAGCTTTATGATGTTTATTCATTTTAATTTTACATTAGACAAAAAATCTAATTTATTTTTCACAGAGTTAGGGCCAAAACACACAGTCTTTATTAGCCGACAAGTCCCACTGCCAACGCCATGCGAAAGCCTGAAATGCATTTCCCTGCCGATGTGGTTCTGCATCACCCAAAATGTGACATGCTATAAGCAAAAGAAAATAAGCATTCACATCAAGTGTCCTAAATTAACTCCTGAGCCTGACAATATTAAGCAGAACTGAGATACCATATGCTTTCTGTTTCATACTGAAAGTATTCTGTCTCAGATACAGAACAGACACATTTGCATAACGCATAGATACTGCGTGCATTTCAGATTATAATCTGAATATTTATGGCAAAATTGTAGTCTGCATATATGCACCTTACGTCTTTTTTTGCTTACAGATATGCTGCCTACACTCATGCATGCTCATTCAAACATCTGCACACACAGACACTTCTGCCTAGTCCTCCAATTCTTTTAAAATAATTTGATAAAATCATTTTAGAACTGCTCTGCCCCCAAAAGCCATACACTGTTTATATCCAAGTCTACAGCAATTTAGAGCCCCAAAGTTTAAAGTAATGTGCAGCCCAAGACATGCATTTTTAACCACATCAGTAGTTTGCATTTTTAAATGCAAGCTAGGTACTGTATTTAAGAAACTTTTTTATTCGTGGCTATTATTGTGAATTCTAGTATTTTAATTATCTCCTGAGTAATAGGGCAGGAAAATTATCCTGTAGCCTACTAAAAAAAATATTTTGGAATACTATTATTTGTGATTTGGCTGGTAACATCATAAGCATGGGTTTGCAACACAATGCTCCCATCTTTTTTAGTGGAAACTATAGTCAAAATCTTAAAGAAGAAATATATTTTAGTACAAAATAAAAAAAAGAATATTTACTTTTTACAAATATCAGTGAAATAATACAAGCCTGGAATATGTGTTGGCAGGGAGACAATTCAAAATGCACCCGATTCACAAAGACATACTGGTAGCCTGCTTAGAATATAATAGCCAAGATCTAAATCTTCTTTATCTTCGCTTGGTGTGATGATGTGCATGCCAAAAATTAAAATACCCTTCCAAATCACTGCTGCTGTCTTAGGGAGAGGTAAAGGCTTCTGAGCTGTGAGGCAATCCAAAGGTCTGAGACACACTTGCATTTACACAGTGTTCTTTTCTCTGTGCTTTTCAAACAAGAATTGTGGAAGATTATCTCCATTTATAGCTTCAACATTTTTATTGAGAGTGCTATTTCTTCAAAGGAATATTGCAGAACATCTTTTTAAAACGTTCAAGAATCTGAAAACATGAATAGCAATGAATCCATTTATATATAAACATACTCAGTGTCCGCCTAACTAGAGCTATCAAAAGGTTCATTCTTACAAGCAAGAGAAAAAAAGTCAGACTCCTATCACTTAGTTACAGAAATGGCCCTATTTCAAGGGTCAGAATTGCATCGTCAAAACAAGTAAAAGCAAGTATTTTTTTTTTTACTCTTTTTTAATGTAAATTCCCATGAAGGAGATGGTCACAGGGTGTAAAGGAAATCTGGATCTGACCTCGTCTTTTTTCTGAAGATGATTAAAACAACTGCTGGGCTACAGGTATTCAGAAAATCATTTCAGCCTTCAGTGATGTGGGGGAATGTGAAAAAACCCACCGCCAGAAAACCCACCACACCCCAAACAACACCCCCACAACCTTACAAATTCAAACAAGGGACCAACATAATCCATGAGCAGAAATACTTCGTATTGCTAAAGGATGAGACTTGCCCACAACACACATCCATACGAACTCCTCCACACTGCTGAAGTTTTCTGCATGAATTGTGATAAGGAAGAGCAAGTGTCAATACAGGCTGGGGGGGAGGTGAGGACAGGGCAGGCAAAGTGAAAAAAATTAACCCCCTACCTTAACAGCTTGTTTCCTGTGTGGAAGAGCCATTCATACAACTGCTCATCCCAAGCCAAAGCCAAGAACACAAACAAGGTTTGACTGCACTTCTGGACAATTAAATGTCAAACAGGTCAGGCGGAGGTGAGCCCTGCACACAGGCTGTGGGTTTATCCAGGCCAGGCAGAGCTGGAGGAGCCAGATGTTGCCATGTGGAGTGAGCACACATTCACACAACAGGTTGGACTGGGGAAATTCATCCCTGCTATAACTTCACTGGCACCAGGTGAACTCCATCCAGAATATTTTTAACCAGTAAATGTAAAGTGATGATCCCTTTTCACTGCCCCACTAATCCTGCTCTGGCTGCTGCTAAAACCCAACCTCCTACTGTCTTCAGTGATGCAGAAACTGGCCTTCTTTAAAGATCTCTTCAAATCCCCCCAGTGTTCTAAGAAGTGCTGTGTTCATGGATAGGAGAAAAAGTGCCTGTTTATTCTCCATTGCTGACAAAGGCTTGTTCAAGTGAACCAGAACAGGGAATGGCATTCCCAGGGCAATGACAGGGAGTGGCACTGCAGTATTGGGTAGTTCCCCCCCTGCCTGACAGGATCTCTCCCAGCAGGAAGCACTATAATGCAGATTTCCTGGATTTCCAGCAAAATGCCTTGTAGATTCCCCATGCAGTGTGTGAAGGAGTCAGACAGCACTTGCAGTTCTATTAAGCACCATTTTAGATTAACCCAACTTCCATAACCTACATAATATAACACATAAATATTAATACATTATAGTTATTTCATCTAATTAGCTTTTCATTGTTTTAACCTAAGTGCAGCCTCATATTGTGCTCTTCAGTTCTCTAATACTAGATGTACTCGGCACAATGTGAGGAATGAAAACATGTACTGAGCTAATTAAAACATAGTTAAAAATCTGTCTTAGCAGAAGCCAAACTGAACCCCTCAGTCTCTGGCAAGGACCATTTTTTAATGCTGATGATATGACTTCATGTCACTGAAAACTTCTTCATATGGAAAAAGCTCCAGCTTGTCCTCTAAGCAGGCACAGTGCCACGTTCAGTACAAGCTGGTATGGATGTAGCATCCCAAACCTCCTCTGAGTGATTCAGATTCAGTGTCCTAGCCTTGATCTTCAAGGCCTACCATGATGTGTCAGGCTGAGACTCCAAAGAGCACTTGCCCTTTCCAAACAGGACCTCTCCTCATACACTCATCAGTGCAAACTCTTGTGAATAAAATGAGGGCTTCACAACAGTTATTTTTCCTGGGGTTTGACTGTGTCTCATGGCAAACCCACCAGCTTGTCTGCTTGGGCTCAGTACTTCATGGAACACATTCACACAGCCCCTGGCCCAGACTCGACTTGTACATGGTTAGCTTGAGCATGGGCAGGACCCAACTGGTGTCCCTCCGCAAAACATCACACTGACCTGTATTTTTGTGCTGGAATATGTTTATCATCAAGAAATAATTCTCGTTTAAAAATGGAACAAAAAAGTGGAAAATTTCCAGCTGTCCTTACACAGAAAAGCTGAATGTCTCAGGTATATATTTCAGAAGATTTAAAAAGCAAAAATCTAATGTAAACGTATTTATTTAAAAAAAAAATTAAATAAATCAGGTGATTTGCAGCCCTACCTCATAATAATTTAATGCTTGGGTCTCCAACAACACAAACGCTACCATGAGTAATAAAATTTTAAAGCAACAACAGTGATGCCCATGAAGAACAGGAAACCCAGATTTTTGGCAGAATTGCTACGGGTGTGGAACATACTGTCACAACTTATTAGAGAAGTCACAAATCTTGCACTTTCAGGGCAATATAAGACCCCTCACTCCATAGTAGTTTGAATTCCTCCAGGGTATGGGTAAGGAGAGATTAGAAGTTTTAAAAAAAGAGAAACAAAATAAAATAGTCTGAGTGACTGAGTAATCATTCTAGAGAAGCAGATAATCTCTTAACAACTTCAGAGAAGAGAGATTGCACAAACATGAAGCATTTGTTGTCTGTTTTTTAAACAGCTTTTCCTTACAAATATCTTCCCATCTAAGAGAGCATTTCAAGTGTTTAACTTTGCATATCCATGCACTGAAGTCGGTATCTAAATGTTAAACATACAGCTCAGCACAGATACTCCTCCCAAATAAACACACAGCCAGGCATTTTCAAACACCTCCGTCCACTCTCATCTTCACTGCTTTGTAGCTACTTCCTGCTGGTACACACAACTGACAGGACTCTCAACAGGATTTCCATGGAGTGTTTTCCAAAAATCTATTCTCCTTTTCTCAAAGAAAATACACTCAGACAATATTATCACCTGCTAAAATTCTTCTTTAGCGATTCTGCCCCTTTTAGGATTTTTAAGTTGGATTTTTAATTTAATCCTCCCCAAAACATCATAGCACAGTGTAAATATGAGCTTAATTTTACAAGATCTATAGCAGTAATATGTAGGCAACTAGAAGTTTAATTTACAAAGGCTTTTTAATATACATTTGAAGGGGACTTCTCTGAGAACAGGGAAGAAGCCTTTACTTCTGCTACTTTTCAGGAGCAAGCAGAGTAGAGAACAAGACTCTTCTCAGCTAACGTGTCTGTCAGACCTGTTCTCTTGTTACCTTGTCACAGGGTAAATGAAGGTTGGGATCCACTTTCCACAGTCATGAGCCAACCATGTTTTACTATGCCAAGAGAAAAAAAGCAAACAAACCTCCACTTTGATGGACTTTTTTTCTTCTCACATTAGTCACAAAGCCTTGACAAATTCTGTTAAGAGCTGCTCCTTTCAAACTGCTCCAAAATGGGTTGTAAAATTATTATAACACATAAGGAGAACAGTTATTTAAGGTAGAGCCTTTCATGTCAAACAGCATTCCCTGTCAAACAAGTGAGTCCTCCTTTAGGATTCATACTGATGAAATAACTATGTGATATTTTACAATTTAATATCGACAATGATTCAGAAAAAAATGGTTTTCATGTTGTTATTATTAAATCCATGTTAAATGTATTATGTGTTATATGTCATTTTCTACCAGCTCTGCTATTAACTCCATAACAGCTGGTGCTAACTGTACTAAATTGTAATATAATGAGCTCATATATTGCTAGCAATTACAGAGTTAAGTTGAATAAATCCTCCGAGTACGAAAATAAGTCTGCTTTCTATCTGGCAATAAATTAAATCTAACACCTGCCTTAATTTTAAATTGCCATGGTTTTATAAATATGTGGTACATATAAAATATACACATATAGAACAGCAATAAAGAAAAATCATGGTTGAAACAACTTCTCAATTTGTTTGATCCTGTTATAGCTATCTCGTGTTTGCCACGTGCATCACTGCAACAAATCATTGAAATGCTGGTTGTGCATTTCTGGCTGATGTCGTGTGAATACTGTGCTGTCCAGGGTTAAAAAACCTACAAGTAAAGACTACACGTTTGTTTGCCACATACAATTCCTAGATATGGCAACCTGAACATCATTTTAGGGTGCCACGCTACTGCTGGATGTAATTTGGGAAATTGTTTAACATTAATTGTGTGCACTGATCCTCCTCACGCTTGGTTCTTTCAGCTGCTTTTATCAAAGAAGTGCAGCATACATTAAACATCCAGGCCAAAAAAAAAAAAAAAAGTGTGTTTCTGGACACCACAGGTCCAACCCAGGACATAGGCTGGAGACAGAGATGCCCCTAGCACATTTTGGGGAGCATGACATGGCTCCCATCCATCCTGCCTGCCAAACTGAGTGTACAGGCTGAAAGGCAGCAGCTCCCAGACACCAGTGACACCATCAGCCCCACAGAATCCATGACAATACCACCAGTGCAAATACACCTCTACTGCTATTGGACTGTTACCAGTTAGTTTTCAAGAGAGCAATGGGCTTGCATCAGAAATACTCTGAGCCCAGACCCAGGTTCTGTATAGAAAGTTTCCTTCATCTTGGGCCACTCATTTCAGAAGAGGCCACATGTGAAGTAATGCTGTATCCTTCCATCAGAACAGCAGGATCTGGCCCCACAGGGCCCTGTGCATTTCAGGGGATGACCAGAGAGAGGGTGACTGCTGGCTAAAGAAGCATTTGTCCCTGTGAGAAGAGCTTATGAGAGTAAGCAAAGTTACAGTGCATTCAGGGTGGATAATAAGTTTTTGATGACTCTGAAAGGATACATCTGTGCATAAGTATATACATATGCATCCACTGGAGTGTTAGTCTGTGAGATAAGTAACAGCATTTCCTTCTGGATTGAAACCCAAATTTCAGTAGTTCTCAGTCTTACTTAACACAGAGTACTGGGTTAAACCTTTTTAAGGGGACTACTGATTTTGCATACCTTGAATTTTTGGGGCACAATCAAAACTGCTATTACTGCTCCTGATTTTTGAGGTGAGGTCAGCACTTTCAGTCAAGTGGCACCTTTTGAGAGCACCCCAATCAGGTGTCCCAACCCTGAAGTCATTGCACTCAGTACCATTTCTACAACTCCACTGGGCTCAGGTCACTGTGATGGGTTCCAGCACCTCTGGGCCAGTCTTACCCAATCCCAGTGTACTTACAAACTCCTGAAACAAATCTCAAGCATGGCATTTGAGATCACATTTCTTATCCATCATTATGAACTCATTAAGACTTCCTCTGAATAACTCCAGCAGCTTCCCTGGCATCATCACCAGAAATTAAAGCATTTTGCCCTTTCTTTGATGGAACTTCACAACTCTGCCTCTTCCCCATCCATCTACTCACATTTTAATGCATCACTGGCAGCCTATATAGCTCTGAGAGCTATGACAACTCCTGGACTGCAAGACCACAACCTCTTCCCTCAGATCCCTCTCTGCCCTGCTGTTTAAACAACCACTTAGAGCCTTACAGCTAGCTGGGTGGAAACTGGCCTTTACTGCACCCACACAGAAAATATTTCTTTAAAATACACTGTGCATAAAAATATAGGGGAAGGAAGGTTCTTAAGGAGAAAGAATGCTTTATTTGACCAGTTGATATGGTTTGAAAAAGTGGACAGGTTCATTCCTTGGCTGTATCAGCTCATTTGATAAAGGAACCTGCCTAATCTTTCTCTCTCTCACACCCAGAGGGCAACTACAGCAACAGTCCCACTGTAAACATGTACACATTTTACTGCAAGCCTCCTCTTACAACAGTCACTGTCAGTTACACTGCTGCTGCCACAGAGAATCCACAGCAGAAACCAGCTTTTCACATATGTAGTGCACATAAAACAATCACCCTCCACTTTGGTTTAAAAATCTAGATCTTGCTGAAGCAATACGAGAAAAAAAAAATATTACATCAGTCTTAATACAGCCTTAATGTAGAGGCATTCAGTAAACAGAGGGATACAAGATATGAGTGCATATTAAAAATATACACCTGCATAGCACCCAGGTACATGGACACATGCCCAGATCATTACAGAAAATGGCACGTGGCAATATTACAGTAATGATGATGATAAGAAGTATATTGTGCTGTGGGTAGAGAGCTCGGGACATGTTTTATTTGCCTGAGTTACAGCAAGTTGTGACTGGCTATGACATTTGACCACGCTGCAGTCTCCAATAAACATAAAACAAAGTCTAGACTGCCCCTTTAAAGACATGGATTTCATTCAGTCCATAGGACTGAAATGTGTTCTAATGCTTCTGAAAGGTTTTAATAAATATGAGTATGTATAAAATGCTGCTGCTGATTCAATTACTAAATCACTAGTAACAGCTGTGGCGCTCTGATCTCTTCTGAAATAAATTATGTCGTGGTGATTACCTAAAAAGAAAGGTGCATTTCTCATATGATGTTGTATGATGCATTATAGATTAAACAGGGTGCGTACCGTGTATTTATTCTAGGGCTGGCATTTAGTGGAAGTGGGCAGGCTATATAGTTGAGATATACCTATGTCAGTTCTATTATACTGTATGTACATCTGTGGGAAGCACACACAGACTTTTTAGATTCCCTTGCTAAATTTGCTCGTTTCATCAGTCAACATTTCCTTTTCTTAGCACTGATCGTGGCTTTAAGAAAAAACAGGAGTTCAGTCTCTGTTTCCTCCAGTGCATTATCATTGTAACATTAATCTTTCTGGAATGGATTTCATTTTATCTGGTTGCATTTCATGGCAATGTAAAAGTATAAAAAATGCACTTGGATTTTCCACAGGAACATTAGCACCTAACATTAGTAAGGAAAGAAGTACAGCTCTTGTTCTAAATAAATTTAACAGATATGCTGGCATCAGAGAGATGGCCACAATAGGAGTATGCCTTTTTTTGCATTAACTGATTTTTTTTTCCCTAAAAAAAGGTTCTATGCCAATAGGTTAAGAGGATGCTGCTTCAGAAAAGAATGCTTCCCACTTAAAGTGCAATGTATTTTCAGCATTAGAACTAGCAATGAGTAATTTCCCTCAAAACAATACACCATAATTTTTACACATTTTAATGGCAGTGTTTTTTTGAGATGTAAGCAAGTTATATGGGGCAGACACAGTCCAATTGAATATAATAGAGAAGTTATTAAACAGCACAACAGAACTCTTCCTAAAAGCTTAAGAATTAAAAATATACAGGAAATAATTAGAGTACAAGAAAAAAATCCTGCTAATGAGTTACTGTAAGGGTTGCTTTGACTGTGTTAAGGTCAAACACTAAGGACTGTGGATGACATAAAACAATCTTCCTAATGTTATAAACACACTCTCAAACACTCCGTTAAACTTTCCAACCAGTGGCAAAAAACTTTTATCAACTTTATGTCTTAAAAATTAGATTTTTTTTTTTTTTGTGGCAGGCCTCTGCAGATCAGTATAAATTCAATCCAATTTAAAGCACAGTAACGATGTGGGCAGTCTCAGACTATTACTTTCAATGGGATGGAGTCCCTAAGGATGACATAGACTTAGTCCCATTGAAAGTAATGGGGTAAGCAATCACATGCCATTACTTTCAAGGAGACTCAGTCTATACTATCCATAATAACATGGTAATATAAATCTGTACTGACTCATCAGCATGAAGAATGAAAATGTAAAAGAATGGCAAAGCAGCAAACGTGCACCCTGAGACAAAAAACAGCCCCCTGGTTTCTCTGCATCCATAACTCATCAGTGCTGAAAGTTTATTACAGGAGAGCTAAAAAGGCATATGAATGCAAGGTGAGGCGTTAAAACCAAGAGGAGGCTTCAGCATTTTGTACTATTGTTAGTCTCCACAGCTCCCCACCTTTCTTCTGTACTATACAAATAATTCTAGTCCTTAAAGTCCTCCATTTAATTTTCTCGCTTCCCAAATCCAGCAACATGAAAAATATTTGTTCGTGGAGAATGTCTCTCTATAAAGTCATTTCTTTTTCATTTTTTCCTCAGTGTACAACACAGACAGCTACAAATAGCCTCTGCAGTCTTCCACTCTGCAAATCAAAGACATTAATAATATATTAAAAGGATAGATAATTCTGAGCAGGTGGACAGGATGGTGATTGATCCATTACTGTGCAAATACCTTGGTAATGGCTTGTAAAAACTTAAGATCCACAAAACAAAGAGATAACAAAGCTATGCCATTATGACAGACACCCAGTTATGGCTAGTAAATTTTACAGAGGCTAATAGGAAAGACTAACTCAAATCCTCCTCTTGATCTAACAATAATACTGGAGTTAGCAGGGCTCCAGAGTAAAAGCCATTGGTAACAAGTGGAGCAAGATCACCCTGCCTCGTGCCTGTGGGGTAGACAGCGATTTATTTTGATGAGGAAGTTGCCAATTTTCAGTAGATCAGCCAAAAGCATTTCTACAATACTCACGCAGTATCTCGAGTCTCTCTGCTGACCTGCCAAAATTTTTATCTTAAAAATAAATCTTAATAAGAGCACCTAGTATGCATATAAGCCAACTTTTTATTTTCTCTTTCCTGCCACCTTCCTGGGGAGTTAAAAATATGAATATTAATATTTTATATAGGTATGTTTATTAGAACATTTCTTCCCCAATGGAGCGACAGAAAAGAAATCCTCCAGCTACTGAGCAGTAATTGATAATATTGAATCTTTGCATTCCATAAATTGTTTAAAGGATAAAAGCCAAAGCAAATCACAGGCATCCTAAAAGTTTGGATAAGAATCACAGCTAGTGTTACTCATTTCAGTCACATTAACTGTTTTCAGGAGAATGACACTGCTGTGATGCAGTAAATCAGTTTAGTGGTTGTCAAGTTATAATTGTCAAGGAAAAGGCTAATCCT
>NW_008608945.1:184143-216605 GCF_000691845.1 Merops nubicus
GAATCCAGAATGGATTCTGACACACAGGGCACAGGGGATAAAGCACGTTTTGAAACAAAACTCTTGCTCTGAATAACAAAATCCTGCACCCAAAATTTAAGATACTATAATATAGCACAATAAAAAAACAAATACATAAAAGCTAAAAAGCATTATCTGACAGTTGGCCTATACTGGCAATTTCTGTTTTACAGAAGAGGTGGATACGAACCGGCCTATACTGGCAATTGCTGTTTTACAGAAGAGGTGGATACGAACTAAATGTGGTTCTTCTTTGGGTATCTAAACCTTCTGTAGCTCTCACAGAAGGTTTGCTGCAAGAATTGAACCCTACATTTTTCATGCCATAATAAATTTTTCACTGTGAGGCTACTTCATCCGTGGACTCAGTGCATCTTCTAGCACAGCCTCTGCAAATGTCGCGTTCTCCGGAATCCTCAAACCCCTGTAGTTCAGCTTGATTTGACTGTTGACACTTCACCCATTTTAGCTTGCTCTCCTAAGTGAAGAACTAGGCCAGTTCTCAAAAGGGCATATTTTAAGATACATAATCACAGCAATTTTGCAAGCATAATATCGTTACATTTATCCTGTAAACATTTTAATACACTACTGGTTTTCTCCAGCAGCACAGAAGATGCTGCCTTGTGCATTCCATAAGCCTCAAGCTTTAACCAGTTGCTTATTTCCTCCTTATGACTATAGGCAGATTTCAGCACCACAACACCAGCTAAAAAGTGTAATGAAGATAGGATTGATGGATTACAGCAGTCGCATAATATTGTTATAGTTATCCTGTAAACATTTTAATACTCTACTGTCTTTCTCTGCTCTCTCCAGCAGCACAGAAGATGCTGCCTTGTGCATTCCATAAGCCTCAAGCTTTAACCAGTTGCTTATTTCCTCCATATGACTATAGGCAGATTTCAGCACCACAACACCAGCTAAAAAGTGTAATGAAGATAGGATTGATGGATTACAGCAGTCTTGATGTCATTTCCCTTCTCCCTATACACACACACACTGCAGTCTCTCTTCTTTCTCTGCCTTTTTAGTAGTTACCTTTTAATTATTTTTTTTTTTCCAAGAAAGCTCCTTACAAGGAAAGGAAAAAGAAAACATACTATGATTCTTAGTAAAAAGTCAAATGATTTGAGAAAAATCTCATGATGTGAAGTATTGAAATTAGCCCACAAACAACTGTAACTTTGAACAGGACTTGTTTACTCAAATCTCCAACAGTGCATATGTAAAACACAGGTCTTAGCAGAAGAAGATGACTTTTTATTTTTCCAAAAATGGTTCTGTCTGTGCACCTGCATCTTTGTAAACAATCTTTAAGCTATGAAAGCAGCTTTGACATGCAGGATCACATTTCCAGAAACGGTTTGTGCTGAATAGAAATGTATTTGCTACATGGTGAAGAATGCAAACCAGTATGTATTTATTAAAAAGTGAAATGATTGCACATTTAAATTATGTAATCTAGGTATTATTTAATAAACAATAATTAATAATTATAAAGGTGGCCTAATGAAAACTGCCAGCTTGCTTAGAAAAGATGCTATAGCATATATATAGCTCAGCACAGCTGTACTAGTGCATTCTGTACTGCATCACACCATAATTAGATTAAAACAATGCTCTTAATCTGTGCAATCGCTTTCATAACTTGATAAGAACCAATATGAAAAAATTAACCCCCTCAAAACTAATTTTCCAGAATCATGTCACCCCCTTTTAAAAACACTAAAACCAGGGGGTATGTGCAAGCTCCTGGCAGAAGGTCTCTGTCTTTCTGATACTGTTTTGATAATTACCTTTTCCAACCATCCACATTCAAAGGGTGGCTGTGTTTTCAGAGTTGAGTATTTCCTTGGTTTTTAGCCAAAGGTGGCACTTGCCCCTACACTCAGATTTACAGGCACAGGTACCAGCAGGGACTGTACATCTTGTAACACTCTCTGTCGTGATCAGGAGGAGTAACTGATTTTATGACAGGCAGTGGGCCCAGGTATCTCAGACAGGATTGAGCCTTCAGACCTCTTTATACCTGCTGACAACACTCACTGCACTCACCCCTTCTACATGGTTGCAGGAGCTTGCACTGAAACAATACAGGTTCCAGTGCAACCTTTTTTTTCTTGCCATTTTTAACCAAAAATAAGTTATTTTCATTTTTTTTTGATAGATCTGAAATATGGTAACAATAAAGATAGGGGGGGTTGTGGTTTGCATATTTTAAGATCACAAAAAAAAAATACACAGTAAATAAATCATTCATACATTAAGAATGATTACCAGTGTGTAAAGTGGAATGTTGAATTACCTTAGATATATTACCCACAATGCTTTTCAAGGCAGCAGCTAATTAGCAGGAGAAAGGTCATGCAAAAAATAATGTGATTAGAAGAGGTTGAAGGGAAAAAAAAAAAAAATAGCCACATATTTGGACATAGACCAAATTTCCTTTTTGCCACTGTAACTGAAAACCATTGCTTCAATATTTAATGAAATGCTTATGTTGCAGCACCTGGTCACATTGTCAGCATCGCCTAAGCACTGCCTCCCCTGTGGGTCATTACTGCAGCCATCTGAAAGGGGGCAAACTGTTCATCGACTACAATAATGCCAGTCTTTAAGAATCTACAGCTACAAAACAGCAGGAGACAGAGTTACTTTGGCTCTGATCTTGGGAAAAATGGCTGGGGGCAAAATGCTGTTTCCTACCATCAGAGACTATACAGTTAGCAATAATTCTGTAAGTCAAAGCCCATGCACAAGACCCAGCTTGGCTGCCCTGTTCTGCTTTTGCTCCCTTTGCAGAAAGCTAGCAGCTCCTGGTGAGAGATCCTTGTCAACAGGAAAACAGTAGTTCACACTCCCCTGCTAATGATCCAATGCATCAATAGCTCAAACAATCACAACAAGCAGATGTCCTAAGTTAATATAGACTTTCCTGGGATTTTACTTGTGAAACATGGCTTTAAAAGGCATTAGTCTTTTGTCCTCACTAGAGATCTGCTAAATCCTGGCACCAATTCCTTGGGTATGTGAACCCCAGCCTAATGGAATTTAATTACTTTAGTGGTATTAATCATCTGTACAGTAGAGCAAAGAGTATTTTATTACCACTTTTAAGGGTTATCGGCACATTTATTCCAAATGAACTGTCAAACTGCATTACGTGTGAAGCATGCCAGCTTGGAACACTGCAGCCCAGGTGAAGAGACATTTCCTGCTTAAAACTTTGACATAATGAGGATGTCTCTGCCTAACACAGGAACCACGGCTGCAGTTTACTTAAAATGAAAAACAAACTATCATTGATTTTAATGATTTCTTTTGGCTCTTGCTTTTTTGTCAACTCCTAATTTCTGGCAGTTTTACTGAGCTGGAAAGGCTGCTCCTTCCCAAGGAGAGCAGGAACACCAGTTGGCACCAAATAACCTGTGACACTATTACAGGATTAGTTACAGAAGAGAAATACCAGTCTTGTCCATTATCTAGCAACAAGCACTGGCTCAGTAACACAAGATTTCTTTAATTCACTTAAGTACATAAAATCCTTTGCATCCACATACGTGGGAAAACATTTTCATTTGGTGTAGCTCCTACAGGTTTTTTTTTTAAAAAAAAAGATGTATTTCTAAGAGATGCTCATCAGATCATCAGCACATCACATGAAAAGATGCACATTGATTCAGGTTTACAGCCCAAACAGCCTCAAACTCAAAAAAAACCCCAAACAGGTAAGACCTTGGTGCTCATTTCTGTTTGCTGGGCATGCTGCAGCATATTTTGCATGCTGCGAAGTTGCAACTGATCCTATAATCTAGAAAAATGAATACCTGTTGAAAGATTTTTTGATCCTTTTGGTGTGAAGTCTCTCATTTTGTTTGGCTCCCAGACCTGTCCCACACCTGGCTGAAGCATATTGTTTTGCACTCTTCCCTCAGACATTTTGCACTGAGTAGCAAATGAGAGCAATTTGTGACACAAGATACTACGACATGTGGGAAAGACACATAATTAGTGTCAGAATAAATGCATTTGCTTTTTAAAGCCTATTTGTCCTAGGATTTGAAATGAATCAAGCTGCTATGTCTCTCTCAACAGCTCCATACTGCTGTATAATGAATTAAAAGCTAGTGTTGCTAAAATGTGCAAGCTTCAGGAATAAAATGACTACTGTATGCATCTCAAAACCAAGAATGAGAGGATCTTAAAAGGCTCTAAACCCTAATGTAGCCTATTTTAAAGCTTTCCAAAAAACTATCCCATTTTGCTAAACAGAATTCTCAAGTGAAATCACCCCTTTCTGTGACAGATTACTATGAATTTACAAAGCTACTTTGAATCTTGTCTTTTGAAAAGGAGAATCTTACACTTCCATCCTCTTGTCCTGTAGGTATCACTCAGGTCTGAATCCCCAGCACTCTGCACACAGCACACATCCATGCTCCATATATACCTAGTTCTCTGGCTTCTCAAATCCTTCTCCCCTCTGGCCAGATAAATGTTCTCACCCATCACTGTTCCCTTCCCTTCCTGTCCAGAGATTCAGAACCATTACCTGAGAAGAGGCACAGCCACTGACACTGTTTTGCCAGTGTTCCACACCCAGGGACAGCTGGGACCACCCTTTGGACCTTCTGCTCATTTCTCTGTATTTACACTTTGGCTGAGAGGCTTTACAAGACAGAAGTCTGTGCCTTTGATTGCAGGCCACCTATATAATACCTGACTAGAAGAAGAAATTGGCTTTGGACAAATTAGAACAGAAGTGATTCAGAAACCAAGGAATGCTCTCCTTGTGACTGTGTCCTTTCCAACTCTGATCATGTTCTGCAGTGCCATATGGCCTGTATGCTCTACCTCTTCTTCTAAAATACTGATGATTTACCTTTCTACATTTAAAGTTCTTCAGTGGATTAAAAAAACCAAAACAGACATGTGACACTCAGAGTGTCTCCCCCAGAACCCTGAAAACAACTTGGAAAGTGGACAGTAGGGACCAAGACAGCATTTTCCTTTCAGGCACTTGTAATCTGGATTCATTCCCCTTCTATTAACTGAGATGGGTTGTAGCAAAAAAATGACTCCCTAACAGGACTGGAGTTTCTCCTAGAATTAACATTCTGAGTCAGTCCAGGTAACCAGGCTTTGCTCAGGTTAATAATACATTAGTGACAGAAGAAAAAAGTAAGCAGGGCATCTCTGCAGCCATCTCTCTGCTGACAAACATACTGGGACAAGAGGAAGGATGCCCAGCAGGCCAGAGGCCCACCTGCCAATCCTGTGGGCAGCATGTGTTTCTTCAGCTATTCCCCACAGCAAGCCCCTTCAGCACTAGGCAGCACGTCCTGCACCCAGAAGCACCAAATGTCCTCAGGCTTTCCTGCTGCAGAGGAGGCTTCCCCAGCTCCAGAGGTGCCATGTATTTTCCAGCCCTGGCCAGCTGCACGTACAGCCAGATGACCTCATCAGCTAATAGGAAAGCCCAATTTTTAAATGCCACTTTATGATTAGGTAACAAAGCAAACACAGGCACATGTTACAGCGAGATAAATGTCTCACATGCAGTCTGGGAAGCATGGCACAGGCAGATGCCTTCAGTGACCCTGGCAGAATGTTATCTTAATGGAATGCACACCTTTGACTTTCTTGTTGTGTTTAATGCATGAAGTAGCCTCAGATAGAGGTTCAGGAATAGCTGTGATAGATCCCCCACGGTAAGGACAGCGCTGGCTGAGCAGCACTTCATTTCAATATTTAGAGAGAGATTGCTGGGCCACCTCCCAGGTAACAGCTCAGCTTTATCCCTCTGTCAGAAGCATCCTGTGCATCACAGCTCAGGCCCCACTGTGGTGCTCACACAGGCCAGTCTCCACATAGGCTCTGAAGGTGTCTTGCTTATGGAAAGAGGGCAGGAGCAGACTTAAATTAAGATAGGAAAGAGAATCTTCACTTTTGTGTATGTATTCCATTTTAAAAGTAAGAAAATTGTTTATTATTATAGCATTAGGAAACTTCTAAATTACACAGGAAGCCCAATCTTGTTGCAATTAAAGCCAAAAGGAGTTTAATGAAAGGCATCAGAATTTGGCCCAAGTCTTAGAGGACCTGAGACCAATTTGCTCTCACAGCATTTACTGGAAAGAAGCAAGCCCACTTTTCCAGGAAGAAAGGGCACATTTCTTGCCTCCTTCTCAGCATTTTGTCTTCACTCCAGTAAGTCTCTGGCCATCATCTTTCGCATCCATTGGGTTGCACAAGCTAAACACAGGGAATTATAACTGTGAAGTTCAAAGTACAGCTCTATTAGCTTTCAAAGGAACTGTTAAAAGCAAGAATGTGATGCACCAGGAGTGTCAAGACTCGCATATAAGCTGAACCTTACAAAAAAATGAGCACTCATGGAAGTCAATGGGATTACTTACAGTGCATGAAGTTAAACATGTGCATACATTTGGGGAAGCCTCATGCAGAGGTTACAAACACCCCTTAATACGGTGCATTGCTGAACTTTTTGCATTTCCAAGCTGGCAGAGTTGTCCTTTCACTAAAACCTGAGAGTGTGGCCAATGTCTGATGCTCTATAGCTTAGCCTAACCTATGGATGCTTTTAAAAGGGAGTTCACATCAGCCTGAAGCTGCCTGAAAGCAGCTGATGCAAGCACTTTGCTGGGAGTTTCTAGTGCTTCCCTTTCCAGACTAGTCTTACCCCTTCCAGTTCAGATTTTAGAGGGTTATGGGATTTTTAATGAACACAATTAGTGGTTCTTACAGGCTTCTCTTCTCAATAAGATAAAACAGTGTTTGGTACTGCAGAGGATTCTCTCTGACTTGCAAAGCTTACTTGAAAGCTGTTACTGTCATCATCTCACTGTTATTTGCTGACACCACAGAGGTGTGCCTCCCCTTGGTAGGTGACATTTACTAGTAATCCAAGTTCTCCTGAATTTAACCACAGTGCACAATAACCATGAGTATAGACATTGGGGTTTTTGATATTTCATGAATATCTTCTGAGTTGGTATCAAATTAAAGTGGGTGGCTCTGGAAGCAGAAGGGAAGAGTTACAGAGGAGAGCACATCACAGGCACAGGAACATCAGGACAACAACATCTCTTTTCTAGGTAGATAGCAGACAGGACAAGAATTCCTGGACACACTGTGCACCCTCCACAGTAACTCAAGGAGTTTCCGGTTCCTCAGAAAGTCAAAGGCTCATACAAGCAATGACAGAAATAAATGCAGATAAATTCTTTTTGTGAGTAAAAAGCAATATGGAAAAAAATAACCAGACAAAACAACAATATTAAAAATTGTGTTCCTTGAAATTAACTAGATCTATTGATTCCACTTTCACACCTTTAAAGAGCTGCATGGGTTTCACCATCCACGCTGGGAATTTATGAGCACAGTACAGTTATGTACCTTTAACCAACCTTAATTATGGACTTGATGCCAGAGGAGGAAGGCAGCATGTCTTTATTCCCCACTGGAAACACAACTGCTGCCAATAGCAGGTGTGAATACACCTAGCACTTCCAACAAGGTCTCATCCAATTCAAAACACATACTGAAGCATTTCAACTTAGCTCATCATGATGAGGAATCTAAAAGCATCTGTTCTTACTGCTCTGACAGATAGGAACTGACAAGCTATAGTTTTCCATTTAGGGCTCCTGGCCAGAGCAGACAAAGTCAAGCCCAGTGCATCTTTTGTCAGTGCTTTGTCACACCTCACTCACTTCAAACCAGAGCAGCACAACCTTGGGAATCTCACTCCACACTCTACCCTGAAGCAAACTCTGTTTCATGCTTTTACGCAGCCCTGTAAATATCCCATGCACTTAATAGCACAATTAAGTGGGATTTTTACTTCCCCAAAACAAGCTTGATGCATGAAAATGCAAATAACTTTGAAAAGTGCATTCCTGTGCAACAGATGTTATTCTTACTGTCTTCAGATACTTGGTTGAACTAGAAAGTCTAATTTCCCTCTCAAAAAGGAAAACCCAACTACCAAGAGAGAAGTGTGCCAGTGGAAGGAGTGCAGGAAGCGCCGGTGGATTCCGTTTGGGAGCCGTGCAATGCACAGTGGGGGTGTCTCATGGCCACCAGAGATCAATGTCATCAATTGTTCTTATCATTCTGTCAAGACTGTCATCACATACAGATTCCAATCCACGACTGAAAACCTACAGATGGAACATGACCACCCTCAGCCACCTTTATGAGAGATGTGTCTCCCTAGTAATGCAGAATACCTGTAAAGATCAACTTTTCTTTGAAAAGAACCATTTCTTTCAGAACATTAAAAAATTGTTCACATAGGAACATCCCCACTTTTACCTTTTAAAATAAGCCACCAAGCCATGTACAAAATGAATAGCAATCATGAAGCAGCCACCTAACGTTTTTAAATCATAAGCCAGGGAATTATGAAGTTATTTTTCTTTAAAGAACATAGAATGGCTGCTGCAAAACAAGTCCAGGACACTGAGTCAGAAGAGAGATCAACTGTTAATACCTCAGTTGTTAGAGGAGGAAAGTAATTTACCAGCAGGAGAGGGTTTTTTTTCAGTAACACATAGAATTTTCCCAGCATAACAAGCATGACCACATTGTAAACACCAAGGCTGTACAACAGGTAGTACCACAGCACAGGATGCCTTTGTGGGACTCCCAGTGCAGAGTGGCAGTGCTGTACCAGCCACTGGCCCTTTTCTCCCTGCCATAGGTGGGAGCTCTGTGCTGGTCCAGACACAGGATGACCAAGCAGACACTCTCATTAGGCCTGATCTCTGCCAAGGGGCACAAGGGACAAGAGAATCCCTTTGTCACATCTTCTTTCAATGTTTCCATGTCACTCTAGGGCTGGAAAAAGCCTGGCCAAAGTTACTTGATGCAGAGGAACACTCAAGACCTCAGATGTGAAAGTTAATTTGAAAAGACTGAAGTTGACAGTCTATACAATCAGTTATTTAGAGATCTAATTGAAATTGCTGATACAAGCAGTCTGTCACATTGTATCAAGAAACTTCACTATTAACAAAAATCAATAATAAATCAATAAGATTAAAGTTGAATATGTACTCTAGTAACAGTAACAATGCATTAGGAATTTACAAGCTACACACAATGTCTTTGCCAGCTTTCATCTCTGGATCATGTACAGGGTTCTCAAAATAACTGTGTGAAAGGAAAACAGTGTGTGTATATATACATAAAAATAACCCAAACCTGTGCAGCTAGTTGGATAGTCAGCACTGGCTACAGATAATTAGCATCCTGGCCATCTCCACAATGCACATGTTGACTGTCTTTTTTCCCATACAAGCAATATCTGAGCTTTCATGTTACTTAAATTAGAGAAATGTTGAAATTGTCTCTCACACTTACATTATGCTAAAGAAGAATGTCTCCTTTGTAAAGGCAGCTCTCATCTCAACCTGCAGAATCTGTTTAGGTGTGTGACAACCATAAAAGACAACAACAAAAGTAAAAAAACCCATGGGCCACCATATCAGATACTGAAATGTTTATATGTGCAAATAAAATACTGAAGTGATGCTACTTGTGTAATTTCTCATATACGTGACATTTCTACTGTCACAAATGCTACAGTTTATAGATCTTGCTTCCCTTCATCTTCACATTGTTCTATATTCCACAGACTTTGTTTCTTTTGGAACACTGGAAAGCACTGAAAGAGCGACTGAAATTTTCCATTTAAAAAACTAAAGATGCCAAATCCATCTGGTTCAAACATTGGCATAAGTGCACTGATTTGGCTGGAAGTTGAGATCCTGGGGGTACTTTCTTGCTATTCCCAACCTAAATTCTCTCAAAGTTTGTATTTTGAAGGCTAAGATGGTATCTGAAGTTTCCCAAGATGAGGAAAAGCATCTGTTACCATGTCTGGGTGGAGCCCAAGAGGCTGGCTCCTTTTAAGCTTCCATCACCACAGATACAAACACAAAAAAAATACTGTTTTCCTAACCTATAAGATCTTCTACACTTTTCACCACTCCAAACCATTCACCAAGCATAAGGATATGGAGAACACAGCCCAGTTGCACAGAAAAAGACAGCAGGATGTAAGGTCACACCATAGGAACCACAAGACTGTTGGTTTATATGCTGTGTAAGCAACATGATATGAATGAGCTCAGGAGATTTCAAATCTACTAATTCCAGTGTTTGGAATTTCTTTCCAAGCTAGTGCTACTTCTCTTCAGTTTCTACATTTCCCCAGCACAGGACAAACCCATGCTTGAAGGAGGGAAAGCTCAGTTTCATTCCATTATTGATCTATCAGACAAGAACTTAATCAATCTTCTTTATAAGCTATTAAAGCAGAGCAAGAGGAATGAACTCACCTGATATATTCAACATTGATTGCTTCTTTCTAAGAACTGAATGTCAGCCTTATCTGCTACTACAGCTGGGATTCAATTTTTCAGAAACAACTTTTTCCCCTCATTAGCTCCCCAGAAATAGTGCAATTAAAAAAGTATTTTAGACAAAATAGAGAATATAATCAAAATTAAATGAACGATACTTTCTTTGAAATTTCATTAGTTAAGTGTCTTCCTGAGAGCACCAAGACCACAAGATCAAGCCTAGTTAAGGAAAATTTAATAAAACATAAGCTAGCCCATATTGTGACCACCCTGTCACTGGTTTCAATGGAAATTCTGCATGCCTAGCAGCTATGGAACCACACAATAGGAACTTCCATGCCAGTGGATCAATCAAAACAAAACCAAAACAAAAGGCAAACATACTTGGCACGAAGTTGAATACATTGAAGAGATTTTCAATGTTCAAATTATCATTTTAGGTCAGTTTGACAACAAATGAAACATTCTGACTTACTGAACTATATCAAAATAATGGTTTCTTAACATTCCACCTTACATACATCTGTGTCCACTCCTAGTGTGCCTTTAGGAACTGTAACCCCAATGCCTCCTTTGCTCCCACAGAACTTAACAACTGAACAACCCTTCTTTCAACTCCTTCCCTCATCCTCCCTTTATAGTGGAGTTTAAGTCTGTAGGACTGTAGGTGAATCATGGAAAGTGTAGTTTACAATTAGGCTAATTCAGAAGGGAGAAAACCTGGTGCAAATTAGGGCTGAATTACAGGTCTTACCACCTCCATTATCACCTTTGTTATTAGCTGTGTTGTGGTGAAGCACCACAAAAGGGAGGAAACGGGATGAGGAAGTGACTGTAGAAAACCAGACAAAACATTTCTATTTCATAAAACAAACTGTTAGGTGCTTTAGCAATAAAAGATTTGGTTGTAATTGATTTTATTTGTAGGTGTTCACGCTACTAAACACGGTGGCAGTTGGCAGCTTTTGTGTGATTTGAGACTGAAGCAGTGATCAAAATCAGAATTTCCATTGGGTAGAAATCATGGGGGTTTCCTTGCTTTGCAGGTGTGAACATACAGGATTTAAAATAAGCCTGTGACAGCTGAGAAATACCTGAGTAACGTTACCAATGCAACTTTACATTCATTATCCCCTCCTGTTCCTTTAGACAATTTGTCATGGCTTCTGGTTTTGCTATCAGAGCACTTTTTTGTGTGTGCATCTTTTCTTTTTGTCTTTTCTTCTCTACCCATAGCATTGAAACAACAATATTTACATCCTTTCAAAAAGTGTTTGGATGCAAAAACCATCCACTTGTGACGCTCCACTGTGGCAATTAAATGCTATGCTTTTCTTACTGGCCAAGAAAAACGAGCTAGAGAGACCTCCAAGCTCAGCCTGAAGTTCTGTGGGATGCAGGTTTTCACACGCTCACCATTTCTGTTACAGCAGAATGTAAAGCTGGTGGAAAGCACTATTGCAAGCAGTGCAGTGGCAGAGGGATTTGGTAAATATGGGCATCACTCCCCTTAGCACAAAAATTACTCTCACAACCACTGTAAATTCTAGGACATCTTTCCTTTGCCAGGCTGCAGAGAAGTGCCCTCATTTACTCCAAACAGTCTTCACGATGCAGGACACTGGAACTGGATGGAAGCACAACTGCCACGTGGCAACAAATCTGCCAGGAATCTCAATGGAACACAATGAAATGCATTTTGTCTAGCCCACAGAATAAAACTGTTGCTTTTGAACTCTTCTTTTTTTTCCTTTTACTAGGAGGGAAAAAGCAGCCTGTGCTATTAAGTGTGTCTATTTTCAGGGGAAATCCTTCCATTTGCAATATCTGCATATCATGTTTAAATATCTCCCCCAGGAAGATATACCACTTAATAATGCTTCTGTTTATTTATTGCAAAAATCAAGAATAGCTGGAAGTCCATTATGAGAATCTTGTAGCAAATTTAATTAATTTGTAATTAATTTTATTGGTATTTATGAGAGAAATCTTTAATCAGCATAATTTAGACTGAAAATTACAATATTAACTAATATTAATTAAACAACAATGTAATAATTTCAATAGTTTTAATTATTTTTAGATTAAATTACCTGCTAGTCAATTCTACACTGCTTTTGAAATTAATTAGCCAACTTAAGCATGCCCTGCACCCACTAATCTACCAAGGATAGGACACAATGTCTAAACAAGCCAAGAAAAACTACTTCCAAATGTCAGCTGGTTGCCACAGTTTAAGAACATGCTTTTTAATCCTAATTTTAAATAAGTTTAAGTGTTAAGAAGTTTAAAGTTGAAGACATGCTTTCAGATAATGCAGAACCTTGGATTTTGGATTTTGGAGTGGACTTTCCTTTTAGTCTCCTCCCACCCCCATCACTGTATCAGCTCTTCTTGCCAGAGAGGAGTTAGTGTAACCTTACTTGGTCAGGCACATTACCTCCAAACTTCATGGGAGCTACTAAATACCACAGCAGAGAAGTATCTGTCAGGTTATCAGCAAGACATGGCCCCCATACAGATAAAAAAGAGCTTTTGCCCCCCACCAAATTCTTGCAGCTAGAGAAGCACTTCTCTTTCTCACACAAATCTGTTCTCAGAAGGCAGACTCAAGAAAACAAACAGCTCTGTTGCTCAGAATGTCTGGTGCTAGAGCATAGTTAATGGGAAAAACATCATAGATCCCCCAGCCAGGAACTGCCCCAGCTCAGCTACTGGTGGCTGTCAAGCCAGAAGCTCCTGTCTGTAAGCTATACTTTAGTTATATATATAAGTCATATATATAAGCTATACTTTAGTGTGCATGGGAACTAGGAGGGATGCAGATTTCCAAGGGCAGCTTTGCAGATGGCTTCACCCATTCTGAAACTCAGGCCTCTCCAGGGCAAACCAGCTTGAGATTGATTAGTCAGATTTGAAAAGGTTGGTGCTTAATTTTGCTTTCTATACTTCTTTTTTTTTCTTTTCTGTTATCAGGTGAGATATTAAACAGGCTTGATCATGGCAAAGCTGTTACAGATATAGAAAGCAGAATACAGAAACAAACAGGGCTCAAAAGGTGAAGTATAAACCCAAAGCAATACATTATCTGACAGGCTAACTGTCATCCTTAGCTGCTTCAGAATTTCTCAACGAAAAACCTCCACAACATTAAAGGAATTATACAGAATTACCCCAATGAATAAAGACTAGTTTTTCAAATGCATTTTAGCACGTACAGTTTCCTAGGTGCTTTGAAAATTCTTCCTGTATATCTATTTAGACCTTTAAATTCCTAAGAATCTTAGAAAATCTCTTTCTGAGTGTCACAGGATCAGAATGTTTCTTCTGAATGTCACAGCAAAGACTTGTAAAAAACCAGTATGCTTTATGGGAAAAAATTAAGACAAAAAGCTGACCCTTAAACAGAACCCATCCATGGTGCAGAGGGTCAGGTTGGTACCCACAGAGTTAAATTGGTTAAGTCTACAACAAAGGAAAAAATATTAGCATTGCTATCTGTGTAAACGACATTAGTAGAAAGACTGAATTATCTTCTGAATTATTTTATTCCAATTATATTTTGATATAATTCAAGGTCTAGTGGTTTTTTTAATGTTTGCAGTCCCCCAGTTTAATACCAGAAAAGCAATCAGTCATTTGCTTCTCAGACACCGAGTGGCTGGGATAGTTTTTCCATCCATTTGAAAAAATATACAATCTGTATTTGCCTTGATGTATACATTAAATGACTATCCTAAGTGATTCGTAATTGTTTTTAAATTGTTGAACTTATTTTAATATATATTTACAGTCATAGAGTTGTTTAAATGTTCATGTTCTAAGCAGTTTTTTGGATTAAAAAACTCTTCATTTTTCAGTTTTCAAAAAGGGTAAATAGGAAAAAGACTAAAATTTGCTTCATTAGAGCGCAGTTTATTTTGCTTATTAAAAACCTCTTTTGCAACAACCACTAATATAAAAACCTGAAAAGAGACCTAGAATTTTTTTCAGAATGATCCATTTGGAAGCACAAAGCTACTCCTGTGCTGAGAGGCAATACAGGTGCCAGTTCAAGACTTAGGTTTTCACGTAGTTCAATTTTCTGAATTGTCAAAATCTCCTCTAAACACAAAGGCACGTCTGTTTAGCCCTTTGTGAATGGCTTTGGGCACATGGAAGGAGCAGTACAACGCTCACACCCACAGGGACAGCCCAGTCTACCCGCTGAGCTGCTTAGCTGTGTGCCAGGAGGGGCTCAGATGAGCCTGCTTGGACAAGCTGGCCCTAAGTGCCCCCGTGCCTCCTCTTGAGGGAGGCATGCTCCGGTTTTTCAGCACCTGACAGGTATGCTGGGTTTATGAAGCCCAGGTGCATAAGAGACTGGATGTCTTCTTGAGCAGGAGGTATCAGAAAAGCCACCTGAACGAGCAGTGGCACTTTTTGTGAAGCTAAACATTTTCTTCCTCACTGATGTGACGAAGCCCAAGTTTATTGACTTTCAGAAGCCTTCCACGATCTTATTTATTATCTCTGGCATTTGAAAATGGAAGTGGTTTTGCGGGATCAAACATAGGTCATTACTGTCTAATGGCCATTTGTTAGTCTATACAAACTGAATTTGGTAGTTCCGGGTCCAATTCCTAATGTCTGTTTGCCATTATTATTTATCATCATCAACACACCTGCCAACACTTTTAATGGCTTTCTCGGGAGAGGCGAGGGGCTGAACGCACCACGGCAGGGAGCTCCCTCCTCATCTCCTACTGCTGGTCACCCCAGCATGGGGGCTGGAGGCCTCGCAGATGGGCAATGGGGGGAAGCTGGCCTCTGGTCTGCCAAAATTATAAGAAAAGTTGATTAAAAGTATCTTGACATAGATGGAGAAGGCAGGTGAGGCTGCCTGCAGTGGGTGTCTGTACTTCTGCACACAGCATTCTGATCACACCGTACACCACTCCAGCTTCGTTTTCACTGTTACCTTGACACATACCTATAGCTCTCCAGTTATTTTTGTGCCTTCCTTCATCTCTAGAAACTATTTACATCTATTTCTTAATGCACTGAGCTTCTCACATGTCTATATTTGATCCTTACACCGATTTCAGACATGACCTTTTTGCAGTATTCTTGTGTGTGTGTGGAGATAATGAAGTCACCTCAAAGGGCATTCACATAAGCGGTAAGCACCTCAGAATTGATCACAATCAGATACACTATCAATTCAAGGTAACAATTATCCTCCTTCTTTTGTTCCTCTTTCCTTATGTACTTAAGTAGCAGAGTTGGAAGAGAAGCTGTCCCCTTGTGGATAATAATTGATTTCCTACCAATCAGAGCCCAGGATGGGCTCAGGCAGACCTATGATATTTTGAAAATTAATTATATTTTAGACAGGTCAAGGTATAGCCTCCAAGTCAGTTGACAGACTGTGGAAAACCCAGACAAAGAGAAGAACTACACAAAAAGCTGCAATGTTCATTACTCTCACTGTTATTGACTAATTTTTATTGACTAATTTTATTAATATTGACCAAAATCTATGGCTAATTGTCTTTTAACATTTAGCAAGCATATATTTATCTAAATCTTACAAGATCAGCTGACACTGGATATGATCATCTGGAGCATAACTTTATTTTAAGCTCTTTTAAAAGCTCTCATTGGGAACAGAGGGGCAGATGATGAGAGCCCTCTCACCAAGCTGTGCCTGGGCAGCAGGGCAGAGCCCTGCCTCCTGCTCCTCGAGGCTGAGAGCAGGCAGGCATCTCCTTGGAGCAGCTGGCTGCTTCCTTGCTTCCCAACACAGTGTGGACACGGAGTAAGCTATTGCCTGAATACACAGAAATAGTCCTGACCCCATCCAAAAGTCTGCTGCCTCCAAGTGGAATTGCAGGAATAGCTGTAGTTTTATTTTCTTGGTCTGTGTCTGTTTGGATAAAACTAAGTATCATTATGAATTTACATGGTTAGAGCTGCTAGGAAAACAAACCCCAGAAAACAGCAATAACAAGATATTAATATGGGGATAGGAATTCTCAAAATTGAGAATAAAATTTGAGAAAAAGTGATTGTAAATTTTCTTTTACAATCTTTAATGTGGAAATTTCATTGAAAAATTTGAATTAAAAAATCCAACCTTAAATCTGTTGGAATTTTAATTTCTGTCTGGCCTAAGTTCTGGTCCCAGATGGAACTCCCTTGAACTGCAGTGTGAATAGGATATACATATTAGAAGAATTTGGCAACCAACTGATTTTTTCATTTGTCTTTAAGGAGCAGGTTCATTTGCAGATGCAGCCTCAAAAGCAATGCTTCCAAAACACACAGGGCTTTCTGCTCAGAGCAGGACAGAAGGTGTTGCAGTGTTCCCCAGATACTCCTACTACAGCTTGGTAAGAGTGTGTAAACTGCTTTGCTGGAAGTTGGTTGAGAGTCCATAATCACCCTGGAAGATGCAATTTCCTTACAGGAAATACAATATGACTGCAGGTCAGAATGGCAAGTGAGTTGGTTACTGTGGACGTGTGCATGTGTACAGGTACCATACATCTACAAAAGATGCAACAAGAGTATAAGGATTTTGGGGCACACAGATTTCTGGCAAGATTATCAGCAAAGAAAAAAAGGAGAAAAGGTTCTTTTCATTGTTATGACTAAGAATTCTCTGTAGCAAACAGCTCTACAGTACCAGCATGTGGATTAGACATTTGGTGATTTAATCCTGTATGTTGTCCTAGTAGACTTGTATACAAACAGGAGAAATTTTAGAAATCTGTTGTTATCACAGCAAGTGAAATGCTTGGTTAAGAAATTAAATATTTAGTCAAAAAAAGGTTATTATGAGTCTGCCATTTATCAGGTTAAAAGTCTAGGCAATGTATGCATTCTGTTTACACGTAGATACATTATTGATTCCTAGCAGTTCATTCATTTGCATTAAAAAGTCTGTATCTAAATACGATCTTCAGTTTTAAGCCATATGCATTATGAGCTTGACAGACTAGATGGTATTTAAAAGTGTATGGCTTACATAAGGCAAAATGGAAAAATATTGAAGTTCTGCATTGCAGAAAACAGATTTTTAACAAAGCATAGGAATATGCATATGGTTAGATTTTACCTGTTCTCAAGGCACTAGAGCTGCACACTTAAAATGTATCTTCTTTCAACAGCTTTGTCATTTCGTATCACCATATCACTACAGACATTTGTCTGAAGGCAGACAGCAACTCTCTTTTAGAAGCAAAGTCATTTAAATCCCATGCAGTCCCTACTATTTGCATCCAGTCCCTACTGCAGTCCCTCTAAGTTTCCACAGTAGGCAACAAAATAATGCTGTTCTACAGCACAAACGTACAGAAATCTTTAACAAAATGCTCTAACGTAAACAAATTAGGTTAAAGAGAATAGCAATAGACACCCTCAAGATTTAATTATTCAAAACAATAGTTTATCATCTGTTCCTACTTCTGAGCTACATATGTGTGTACTCCAGAGCTAACAGTGAGGACGACAAAACACAGTTGCTGCAGTTTGCTTTTGGCTTGCAGGAGACCTTTGAAGATTCTATCCCGGAGTCAGCACACGAGAGAGGCAGCCAAGTTTGGGACTTCTGCACCCGTTGCTGAGGTCTCCTGAGTAGCTTATTTAACCTTGTCCCTTTCCCTCCTGTCTTTTATTAATCTGAAGCTTGCCAAACTTCATGTTCTGAACTTTTTTCCCTTCTTTTTCTATTGGTAGTTAATTGTTTCAGGTAGATCAGCCAATTGAAGGGGAACAGTGAAAAAAAACCTGGAGTGCTCACTGTCTAGAGCAGTAGAATTATGTTTACGACGCATGTACGTGAAATCCCTGCCCTCCATCTGACAGCCAAAACCACATGTTAATTTTCTACAAACCAGGTCATGGCTACGTAGCTAAATAGGGTTTAGGGATATAAACTTAATCCCAGCAGGAAAAAGATGTCATCTTTTGCTTACACCATTTACTTACTCACATTGTGCTCAGTGAACATGATGAAATTGTCCTCTTTCTGTTGCTGCATATTTAACTTTTCAAAATATTCTACAAATATGCTACAAAACAGAAAGAGGGGTGACACAGCCTGCCTTTGGAGCACACTAGCACGGGTCCTGGTGACAAGGTCCTGTATCAGAGAGACAGCAGGTCTCTGTCTCTGGGCAAAATGAATATTGCTGGGAACAGCGACAGGCAGGGACTCATTTTAAATGAATGAAGAAAGTTGAAACAAAGAGGAGCTGAAATACATGAAAAATGCAAAGTCAGTGGGGAATCCCAGGGTGTGCAGCCTCTCTGAATTTAAGCCACTTTTGCAGACATCTGAAAAGTCTTAGGAAAGCAAATGTCCACCAGGACTCAGAACAGCTATCTTTCAGTAGCCCAGCTATGCCAAGAGCAGCTCATTCAAAACAGCTGGAAAAGTGAACTCCAGCAGCAAAATCAAGCAGATGTTTACCTGCAATGAAAGGCCAAGCTGTCATTTTGATACATGAAAGAGAGTAGCTTAGAAGAACAGATTGTATTAGAGCTGGGATAAAACCTTAAGTAACTCACTCTCACATCCTTATATCTGTTAAGCTTGAGCAACTGGAGAGACTTGAGTGAAATGGGAATATACAAATCTGAGTGGCACCCATATATTAGTCAAAATGCCAGACTGTCGTACTGGACCCTCCTAGGAAGAGAGAGAAATACTTATTACTCAGAAACAAAGCAGCTGACCCACAGAAGGACCTTACTCTCCATCCCTGCAAGCTCTCTCAAGGAAATCAACAGAAACTTTATGGATACTTTAGTGGTATTGATCCAGAGATCAGCTACCATAGATAATAATGCTGGCTCTGAACAGTATCTACACCTAAAATCAGAAATACAGGTAAGAAAGAGGAGTGAGAAAAAGACAAAGATGTTTATTGACATAGGACTACTGTAAACTTTGGACATGAAGGAAAGTAATAAAACCCTGAATTCACCCCTAACTCTCATTTTAACCTGCGATATATGTCTGACTTCCAGAAATATTCAAAGGGGTTTGTGGCCATTCTAAGCCACAAAACAGTCATTAACTTCAAACACACCACTGTGTCCACTTCCACTCAAGTCTCAGCTACTAACATGCCTGATACTCTTTCAAATATTTAAACACTGGGATTTTTAAACAAATCCATTGAATTTCACCGGAATTTTGGCACTGATACTGTTTAAGCTCTTTTCAAGATTCCAGTCATAGCTCCTTAATGTTTAAACATTTTCTGTAATTTATTAACTCCAGAAATACTTCGACATAACCAAAAAAACCAAACCAACCAAACAAAAAGAACCTTTAAATGAGCAGACAAGATACTGTATAGGAGCAAGCACACGAGCCCACATTTAGGACCAGATCACACTCTAGACTTTGGGAGGGTTTACAGGTCTCAGCTGCTCGTGTTCGGTGTGACACACGTTACGTTTGTGTGTACCATTGCCCTCTACAGGATGGAATTTGGGATTTATGTAAGCGTGAATCCTTTGCTTTCTAGTAGCAAGCTCACAAAACAGTACATATTTAATTCCAAAGGTGGAAGGAAGCCTGTAATTTTGTCACAGAAGGTTCTAGATTCCACATCTGATAACATATCCTGTGATATAAACAAAACAGCACATATTTAATTCCAAAGGTGGAAGCCTGTAATTTTGTCACAGAAGGTTCTAGATTCCACATCTGATAACATATCCTGTGATATAAAAGAAGCAACCAAGTGTACAATGTGGATCAGCTGCACAAAATTGTATTCAGAAGCATTCCTTCAAAGAACAAATATGATTGTAAATACAAATGCAGAAAGCACCTGGGATCTTTACCCCACAATAATATAATCAGTAGTTCGTACAGGAGATGGCCAATAAGCACTTTTGAATATCTAGACTGTTTTGAAAATCTGTCACATTTTCAAAACGTGAAATGTGAAAGGCACCTAAAACATGTAAGTACAAGAAGCAACCTGCAAACACTGATCCTGCATTCGGAGTATGGTTCTGTCATTTCATTTCACCAGTATCTGCATTCACAAACCTGCAACGGCAGTTCTGGGCACAGAAAAATAAGACAGATAATTTTTACAAGACATTACTTACACAATATGGCCATATTTCACTTAAAATCTGGTCGCTGGGCACACTGAGACTGCTGGAAAAGGTCCACAGTGTAAACAAAACCCGAGGTGTATTTATAAACACAAACTGACCCTGAATGGGATCTCTGTACAGGAAATGAGAAATTCTGTCACCAATTTGTACAAAAGGTGAATTTCTCATGGCATTCTGATCCATGTTTTACCTGAAATTTCAGGCTTCCCAAAGTACTTATCTCTAAACTTTAAAGTGAGCAAAAAGGAGTTTTAGCAGAAACACTGAGATCATCTCAACTTCTATCATCTGAACTATCACGTCTCTGGTTTCATGTCATTTTCAGTTCTCAGATTAAATCAAATGATTTTTACAGAGACAGACCAAGAGACCACTGCTTCAAATTACTTTTTAAGAAGGTTTCCTTCATTTATAGATTAAAACTCACTGTGTAAACCTCATACATATAAAAACTGAACAGATACATGCAGGCCTTCTAAAACTGAGCACCTGAATGAGGTATCCTTGTCAGGACAGGGATTTCTTCTATTATTATTCATTTTGGCTTTTGTTAATTACAGAAAAGGAGAAATACCCTTTCTGGAAAGAAAAGTTCTTTTAAAAAATAGATTTCAGAAAAGCATCGAACAAGACATTAATAACAAACTGAAAGGATAAGCAGAATGGAAGTCTGAAAAATTCTATATTTGTATTATACAGGCATTGTTTTCATTCTTGGCACCTTATTTTTCATGTACATAAAGAGAACGCAAGCTACAGCAGGGTGAGACAAAGATCAATGCTGAATGTATTACTTGGCATTGGTCAGACTCAGTTTAATAAGAAAAGAATTGATCCATTAAGCTAAACCTAATTCTTGGCCAAAAATGGTTGAAATCTCTCCTTTATACTGCTAGCTTCATAAAGACCCATAATATTCAGAAGAAACAACCCAGAGCTGAGTTTAATAAGATTAAACGTATTGCAAATATACTTAACAAGAATCTATCAAGTTGTTAATGATTACTATTAATATCAAACAATTTTTGTATAGAATTTTTTATTAGAGTAGTTGTAAAGTATAGTCATGTGAAATGCAATATAAAAAGGGGTTTAGGTAATTTGTAACAGCTACAATTGCAGAACCAAAACCTTAAACTATAAGATATAGTAATTTATTTTATCAATCCAGTTTCTCATACAAGTGCAATTCAATTTGTAAAGTATTTAAGTGCCAGTCATTAACACTATATAGCAAAGTGCAGAAGGACAGAATCTACTAGATGTGATTGTGTTATTATATGTGAAGAGACCACAAAATAAATTACTTTTGCTGTCGGCAAGGCTGGAGACCTATTGTTAAAATACAACTTCAGATTTCTATGAACTCCTCTACAAAGCACTGTTTCGTAGCTAAGCCATCTCAAAGCAGTTATTGGTGCTGTGAGGATGCCCTGCATTGTCAGAGGGACAGACTGACATTCATGTGCCTCTGTCGCTGCTTCCTCGTGGAGCGCGTCCCCTCCGCAGACCAGGGGGGTCCTGCAGCACCAGAGCCACCACCCGAGGCCACCGCAGGCTGCCCCCTGCAGCACGGCGTTGCCAGGGGTGCCAGGGGGGAAAATCCCCACCCCTCGTGGCAAAGGAAAGGAGGTGGCTGGGTTGCCTTGGGTACCTGTGCTTCTGCGCTGGCCCCTCTCCTCGGACAAATACGGCCACAGGTTGAGACTTTGCCCATCAGACAGCTTTTATAACTGCTTTTGAACATGTTTTACAGACAGGATTGTCTATTTAAACAGTGTGGAAAAGAATGAGAGCAGGAATTACCTACGATTTGGACAGAAGAGGACATAACTGTAATCAGCTCGGCAGTGGTTACAATCTAGTTGTAGTTTTAATTAGATAACAATGTGATAAAAATACATCCACACAAAAAATTAAAACTCTGAATTCAGCAAAGAGAATTACTGAAACAGTGGGTGAACCGGAATGGAAAACAGCACTGGAGGAAAAGGACAGAGAAGGAAATGGGAAGTACTGAAAGTCAATTATTATATGCCCGAAGGTTATACGTGCTGTGCAGCATCAGAACGTTGTGTCTAAAAATACGTATTGTGGATGAAGAGGAAAATGCCAGAAAAATTAATTTAAGAAAAAGGCATATTTAAGGTATAAAAATACAGATAGGGGAGATTATAGCATCAAGTTAAAAGACTGTAACATACTGATAAGGAAAGCAATGGGAGGAAATGAAAGGAAATGTTCACATCAGGTGAGGAAATTGTAAATACAGATTTTTTTCTTCTCAAGCACGTAAAGAGCATAAGGTCACTGAGAGAAACAGAAGCACGCCTATGACATGGCAAATGGCAGTTTACTAACAGGAAGGAGAGACTGCTTAAAAATGAACTCTCTATTTTATTGTCCATAAAACAAGGTTGGGACTGATGACAGGATCAGACATAAATTTCCTGGGGGAGGAAGAATAAACACCAAAGAAAATCAGCAACATGCCAGAACAGCTCATCAAGAAATTAGAAAGTCTGCAGGTTGACATAACTCCAGGAATAGACAGAATTAATGCAGAGCTCAGAAAGATATGTCAGAAGAGATGGAGGAATCATTAGCAGATATATTTAAAACCTGTTTGGAAATATGAGCTGGACTGAAAAGCAGTTAGTGATAACTACTAACCAGAAAAATACAAAACCTGGACTTCACCTCTATGCCATACTCTGAAACATTATTACTCAGGAAACAATACAATTAAGAGTTTGTATAGCTGCAAGAGAAATTGTTGGCACATCTCACCAAAGGGATATCGTGTCTAAAAATGCCCTCAGCCCTATTTTAAGAAGAATTACCAATTATTGATCATAATGGAAGGTATAAGCATATATTCCACACTCTTTAGAAAAGCTTCTGATAGATTAACACATAAAAGACTAATTTATAAGGTCAAGAAGTGTGGGAACAATCAGTACAGCAACAGGATAGGTTTGAAAGAGAGAAACTGGTAGGCCAGTCAATGAAAAGAAATGGGATAAAATTCAGAATGACTGAAGTAGACTCAGACAGACTAAAAAACTGGTAGAATGAAAGTTTAGACAAATTAATTCAGTGTAGACAAATTTATGCTAATAAAACTAGCAGTAAGTAACAAGCAACAAGGCTCTACCCTGGAAAGGCAGAAAGTTCAAGTCTCTCATATTGATTATGCCATTAATTTCAAGTTTCTGGTTTTCACAAGAGAAAGTAGTGAGAAGTAAGCCCTCAAAACGTCAGAAGAATTAAGAAAGGGAAATAAGTTTTTTTAAAACCCAGTGCAAGTTTCAACTGATGGCAGCAGAAAGCCTCCTGAATTTTCTCTACCACTAACATAAAGCAACATGGGAACATACTGGCAGACTGGAGATCTTGGGGACTGGCCCAAACCATACTGAAATCAGGGGTTTTCTTCACCAGTGCCAATGCCCCTTTAGGGAAAACTATCACTTGTTAGAAAATTATGGAATTTTCAGTCCAGGGGAAAAAAAATCATACCTCTTAAAAGGAAATGAGGACATTAATTATATGTATGACTGTTACTGTTGCGGTGATGTGCTAAAAAGCATGGAACAGAGCTTCCCCACAATTATTTCTCTCTAGCTTTCTACTGTTCCTAAGCCACTGTGTGTTCCATTCCTTTCTGATTGTCCTCTAATATTGCCTACTTTGTATCTTTGGTTAATCCTCATTAGCAAGTCCTTTGGTATTTCTAGCAATTCTAACAAGAGCATTTGCTCCTTAGTGGAATCAGAATATTCTGTATAAACCAGGGCCACTGATTTATTGGCATAATATTTTAGTAATATTATTCGTTCCATCCCACTAAGACACTGCCCACTGAAATCAGCTGCAGGATTACCACTGGTTTAACCGGGAGCTGGATCAGATTCAGTGGCCAAGTGATCAGGGAGAGTTTTCACTGATCTGTCCCCAACGACACAGACATTTCCACAAGAAGTTAGAGCTAATACAGAACCTGGAAATAGATTTTAAGGCGGGGGAAGGGGGAGAGAAGCTTTCTAATATGCATTTCCAATAATTGTATCTCTTATTAGGCTGTTAATTTATTCAACTTTGGCAGATGCTTCTAAAATTCCTGTCTAGACTTTTAAAATCTTGATTACCCTACATAGCAGCGTATCATCTGCAAATCCTGTTCAAAGTTCACCTGATTTTAAAAGATACCAATACTAAAAATTAGATTACCTAACTCCAAGCCTTCGTATCTAACTTCTCTTATACCAATGAGATGATGTGTTTTCACCTTTACATCCATTTCAGTTTTTCTGCTGTCTTCTTTATTCATTCCTCCCTAATCAGACACAGCTGCCATTGGCTTCAAGGCAGGACGTCATTCAAGGCTATTAGAAGAATTACTTTGAAGTAGTAGAATGAAGATGGAGTTCATACCTGTTTGGTTGTTAATGCTTAGCTAAAGAGGCTTGCCATAAATTGCTTTAGTAAAGCAAAAATCATATATACACAATTAAAAAAAAAAAAAAACAGTAAAAAAATATGTTGTGTGTGATGTTCAAAAGTGCTCAGTTGGCCTAATTCTGTTGTTAGCAGTAGAACTCCCAGTGACTCCAGCAGACGTGGAGTGAGGCCGGCGCTGAGCACATCTGAAGAATCTCCCCATACAGAATGAGCTCTGATCAATGCAGGGTTATTTTTTAATGACTTAACAGCTTGTGAAAGGAGCACATTGACAGCTCTCTGTTTCTATACACAGCTCATCTCATCACGAACTTATGCAACACAAGTGTATTTATGAAATTAAAGTATCACATACACATCCTTTAGAAGCAAGGAGACTTTTCCCCATGCATATCCAACCAGCTAAGAAAGCTCCCCAAGTTAATACGAAAAATGGCAAGTGTTATGATGAACACCTTTCAAGCAAACTGATCACATAAGGCATGGCACGGCCCACCAACCATCAAAGCTTTTAATCAGTACCAAGATGGAATAAAAATAAACTGTATCACTAGTTTCTGGAAAAGCTTTTGCATTCAGTGCCTAATTCTGAGTGATATAGTTTCTTAAAAGCTATGGGGGAAAGAACAAACCACAGTAAAAAACCCCACAGAGACACCTGTGATTTTTGTCATGCCTACAACGTTTCACCTACTGCAGTTTTAATGGATTGATTTAGTCCTGGTTAGGTGGAAAACAATGAGGAGTGCCCAAAACCCAGTATTTGACACAACCTGATTCACAGAACCTTTGTGTTTTCAAATGGAGCTGTTAAACCATCCCAGAGCAAGTTTCTGGAAAGCAGAACACACGTGTGCAGTCTATGCGAGGTGTAGGTGGTGGATAGGGGAAACTGTTACTTAAAAGGACCAAATGACTGAAAGAGGAAAAAAAAGAAATGGTCTGGCTAATAATATGCCTGTTATTCAGTGAATGCTCTTGCATTTACTCTATCTGAAATCTGTTACATGTTATTGTCTATTTTGCTTTTTAATTTTCAGCATGGTCTCCTTCATTGGTATTCGTGTTGAACTCGGGAGTTCCTTGTTTCAAATTGTAGTGGAAACCTCATTTTGAACAATTTACTCGGGCAATGAAGGAAAGCTGGAGGTAGTCAGGCAGCAGAAGTTTCTGCTATACCTTAGCATGCTGTCCTGATTATAGTGCTATTATAGTTTGCTGTTCATAGAAATCAAGGAATTTATGAATCATTAAAAGGTGCAGGTGATAGAGAAGTTATTATAATAGCATTCAGAAATATTACAGGAACTCTAACAAAAGCTACAGCGTTAACACTTTTGACTGAATATGAGTGCAGTTGTGAAATGATGTGATAGCTGAGGAGGTAGATGTGGCAAATTTTCAATCAGCCTCAGACCAGTCACTAGTCATTTGCACATTTTTGATATACAGTTACTTTTGTACAAAACTGGTTTGGGTGTGTAGAAAATGTACCAACATTCATTAAAAGTATCCTGTGATTGTGTAAAGACAAGCTGGAGCTTGTGAGGATTAATAGGTTCTATATTAAGTTACTTATTTTGTTATCTTTTGCTCAGAAACCTCCGATGTATTAAAAATATATTAGATACTAAACTCACCAGCCCTTAATTTTATTAGTGACCAATTACTTCCATGCACTGTTCATCACTGAGAACAAGACTTCTTTTATTTTCCAGTCATTCAGCAAGGCTTCTACAGAACAAAAGCCAAAGCATTTCTCTGTGTTTGTGTAAACAAGACGTAAGCAAAAGATAAAAAAATTTGGCAAAAATCATTATTTTGATTATCTGAGGACCTGATTTCTAAAAGTCTGACTTTCGCATTGCAAATATGTCTCCTGAATGTGAACAGCTAGCGTGCAACATGCACTACTGACACCACCAAAGGCATCTATTTTTTGTTATGGATACTATTATCTTAGGTGCATAACCATAAAATATCAATACCATAAAATATCAATACCAAACCAGAATTATTTAAGGATTATGCTTTCAGAAACTTATTTGGTTGCATTTTAAAAATGCACATCCTTTGAACAAGAGCAGTAGAAATTCAAAAGAAAGGATGATGCTTATTACACGCAAATAGAGTTTGTTATGTCCAAAACTTTTCTGACTTTTATTTTCCAGTCTTTCTTACAAATCTCACTTTACTTGGTGGTTTGAATTTCTGCAGGACTGAGCAGGGCAGAGCCACAGCCATTCCCCTCCACTGCCACAGGAAATTCTCGCCTACGGTCACTCTGCGTCATATGACGTTTGTCCTGCTCCTTGCATTAGTCCTCTGCTTGATATTTTTCCAACATCCTTTAAAACAAAGAGTCAAGACTCCGTGCAAGAGAAAACCAGCTGATCCTGCTAACTACGGCCCAATTCCCCTTTTATGCTCTTTGAAGTGAGGAGGCCTGGCAGTTCACCAAAGGGCTGTGGCAGGTCAGGTTTGAAGGCCATTAACACAGCTGTGAGGGCTTGCTTGCACAACACCCTTCCACACTGTCTCACCCTAGTTAGAGCCACAGTGAAACTACCTTAGCTTTGATGAACACTGAAACTCATCAAATTCAGCTCTCAGAATACATTTAAGACAGAAGGAGAATAACTATCAGAATAACTATCTTTACTGATCTGTGCCATCTTCTCCTGACAAAACAGGCACAGTTCCTCGGTTCTGTGCCAGCTCCATTACCTCCCTCCAGGGGCACCTTTGGAAAGCCCTTCAGCTCCCCTGAGCCCCAGTTTATCCACCTACAACACAGGCCTGCTTGGCCAGCTGTGCTGCAGAATGTGGCTCCTTCTTCCAGAGGCTCAGCTGTTTCAATATTATATTCACAGATTCTTAAATTTATTGAAGAGTATAAAGGACTGAGAAAAAAGGCATTTAAAGGATGGTCATCCCTTTCTTGTGGTGTTCCTCAGCTGTGCAAAACTTTGGCCAAGATGGAAAAAGACAGAATGCTTGCATAAGGACCTGAAAGAACACCAAGCAAACTGTAGAAAAGATGGCATGGGGAAGGAGGGGTTCTCTATGAGGAGTCATTTAGTTGCTGACAAATCCCTAGTAACAGTAAACTGTAGTTTTACTCTTCATCCTAATAGGATAGAGGAATCTATTCATACAGGATTTCACAATGTTTTGTCTCAGAAATATTTATCATTGTAAGAGGCAATAGATGACATTCCATAATGCCACCTCTTACTGTAGTTAACACTGCAGGGAAGAAATCTGTCTCTGTCCTCAGGTTCCATTATAATAAAAAAAAGCAATAAAAGGAAACTAACAAGTGCATATAAAGTAAATAACTAATTCTGACAAATATGTATTTGTCATCATAGCTGTCAAGTGACGTAGTCACTTGCTCCTCTCTCACAAATGAGGACCACCACAATCCACTAATAGCAAGAGTTTATTTTTATATAGCAAAACACATTTTAATCTGAAAGCTCTCTGCAGAGTATGGGCAAGATGGTGAGGGACCACAGCTAAAACCTAAAACCTCTCCTGCATCTACAGCAACCTGCAGAAGACAGTCAGGAACCCAGTGTAAAGAAATTGCCAAGGTTTGAGATTTCAGACTCCCTGGGTAACCTGCTCCAGCATTTGACCAGCCCTGCTGTGATAAATTCTTCCTAATACCTGATCAGAATTTCCCCCATTGGAGCTCCTGACCATTGCCTCTTCCCCTTTCACTGGGCACCTCTCAGAAAAGTCTGCCTTTGTCTTCTAAGCAAGACACAGACTCTACAGTCACATACATGAAGCAATAAAGTCTCACTTGAGCCTCACATCTAATTTTTCAAGAACATTCCGAAATACCACGTGAGACAAATTATTCTGCACTAAATTTATCTATCTCTGAAGGAGAAACTGTTGTGTCAATCCAACTGGGATTTTAACATTTCCTAGAAACTCTTCTGACAAATTTAGTCATTGATAACTGATGAATTTAAGTTACTTCTGACAATTAACAAAATTCCAAGTGCAAAGCACTGCTTATTGGCAAGTGCAATGTGCTGGAATCTGCCTGCCTTCTTCATGCAGTACTCCCTGTGCTGGCTCCCCAGGGGGATTTTTCACAATACAATAAGCTGGTTCATGCCCAAAAAGCATATGCTAATAAAGCTTTCTCTTTGTATAGCTTGTATTGCGCAACACATCTTGTTTACTTGTGTAACTTTATATTGGGCACTTCTGGATGTATTCAACCTCAGGTTAGAATTCTTAGAGAACTTCCACAATTACATGAACACCAAATCTTTATTTAGCACTAACATGTACTATATGAACTTCTGGCAGGTAACCTGTCTGCCTGGCACCAAGGGATGCCATCCAAACAAAAACCAAACAAAAAAGGGTGGGAGAAGTGAAGAGTCTCAGTGTTCACCTGGTGAAAAGCTGAAGATCTGCAAAACCTTCAAAGACTCTGAATAACTTGCAGGATTAGGATGCACATGTAAAAGACAAGTCCTGCATGTTAACTCAGGTGTAAAGCTTGAAAGTGTTACAAAACCAGCAAATGTTTATGTGTGCAGTTTTTAATGGAAAAGAGAGGAGAAAAATTACACCGAAACTGACCTTGACAGTTTCCCAGGGATAGCACTTACATGAAGAGGATCAGTTATTCTCATTGTACTGAGTGCCACAGGGTTGGCCCAACAAGAGAAAAGATGTCTCCTGTCTTTTACTTCTTGCATGCAAGGATTTATTGTGGAGAATGCAAAAGTGAAGACGCTTTTAAAATTAAACCATTTAAATACAGTTCTTAGGTAACCTGAAGTTATTGCTTTCACATCCGGTCTTTAATCCTTTACATCCCTTGTTTGCATTTGCTGGTTTCAAAGACTAACCAGGCCTGAAAAGCTGTTTATCTGTTTCACACAGGTAAAAAGCCCTATGAGAGAGGTAAGAATTAGACTCCTACTATTCAATCATTCCTTCTACCAGCTTTGTGCTTTTAACAAAGGATAGATATTGACTTTCCCTTTGGCCTTTGAAGCTCCAGGTCACTTAACCAAATATCTAAATGTGTGCACCAACATTGGTATCAACATCTGTGAAGCTACATAACAAAAAACAGCAGAAGCATATCACTGAGGCTTTTCTTTCCCTGTGCAAGTCAATTCCTGCATATTTCACTTGATAAAAGGTCGTCTTTAGTTCTGAATAGATACTTCTTTTCCAAATGTGATGCTATACTGCTTGTGGCCAAGGAAAGACAAACTTTTTCAGCCCTTTACCTGATACGTCCAGTCAAAATATGTGACCAGCCTATATAGTGGAGCTGAAGAACACCTCGACCTCAAACCACTGTTAAAATATACATGCATATTTCATTACATTTAAGGCATGTCTAGGAATGGGGCTCCCAACAGTTCAGGTTCTCTTAACTCAAATGTTTTAATGAAACCAACAGTGAGGATCAAAGGTTTCTCTCATACTCTGTTTCCTTACTAAATGCATAAGGTCCGGCTGAGCTAAATGTCAGATTCTGACTTGCTTGATTTAGCCCTGCTATTTAGTAGTAATTATGGACAGAAGTCTCATTTAGGTGTATCGATCCAGTCTTTTAACATGAGGAATAAATTCAGCAGCTGAGCTATGGAAAACACTGGATGAATTCTCAATGCATGAATCTCTACAAAGAACAAAGCAGCAGCGACACGTTAGCCATAGCACCAATTCTGACACTTGTATGTCCGTAGCTGAACATGCTAAAAAAGCTTCTCAGGGAGAAGCCACATTATAAACAAAAAAACTGTGGCCCACCAATAAGCCACGTGTGTGGAAGGTTCAAATTCTGCCTCCGTGGAAGCCAGTATCCCAATTCAGGAAAGCATTTAATCATATGTTTCGGTCCATCAGAATTCATGAGAGTCCTTAAGTATGTGCTTATTTTTAAAAGATGCTTAAGTGCCATTGATTTCAAGTACATGTTTAAGTGCTGTCCTCAATATAAATGATTTCTAAAACCAGGGTGGATGGGAGTTTTATCACTGATTTTTAATAAGAGCAGAACAGGGTCTAAGAATTTTAAGAATCCCAAATGCTTCCCCAAATGGAATGGCTACACAACAATGAGGAAAGTGTAATCATATAATGTTGTGCATTTATAGTTCAGCTACCTAAATAAAGTAATTCTGAAATTAATGACAAATCCTAAGCTACTCATGCTAACAAAAGACATTCATCACTGAAGGATAAGAACTCCTCTATCTCTGTATCACCCTAAAGTTTTACTTTTACGCATATTTTCTTATCTGAGAGGTTTGTGGGATTTTTTTATGACTAACAATGCAATTTTCTGGTTAAATATACTTATTTTTTAAGTTATAAAAAAATCCATAATATAATTCTATGAGAGTTACCATAATAGACTGTAACAGCTGCTATGGTCTATTGTGTAAATAAGTAATTACTGAATTTACAGACTATCATGTAAATATGTAATTATGGACTTTTTAAAATGTGCATTATTTCCTCGATAGTCTATCGTTTAAATATGTAATTATGGACTTTAAAACATGTATTATTTACTCAGACTGCACCAGCTCCTTGGGACAGAGCTGTTCTGGCCTATTGGGTAAACATATAATTACAGAAATTTTAAAAATATGTATTCTTTATTTGCTGGTGCTGCTCTCGACACATCACAACAGCCATTTTCAAATGGATACCATAGAGCAAATACTCTGTCAGGTTTTCATAGGTCACTGAAAGTGCCTCTCAGCATGGCTGTGGTGCCCTATAGTGAGGCCTTGGTCTTGCTAGGTGTCTTACCACAGCGTCATCAAATTAGAATCAAGCCGAGGTCTCTACAACCAGTTCCATTAATCAGCCTTTTCCGCAAAGATTCATAAATGCAGCCAAAAGAAAATCCTTCTGTCGTTTCTTTCACAATTTTAATAGAGTATATCTCGCTGTGGTGAGGGGTTGGTATCTGATAGAATGCTCCTTGGAGATTTTTCAGTAAAGCAGTGACCTCAGTGTAATGCAATCAGTGCAGGGTTTATTTCCTAATGGCCTCTCAGCTCTGAAACCAAGGATCACATCTACATTAGCAGGTAAGGCAGAGAATGAGAGATGATCTGCAAAGCAAAATTGTACCAAGGACTCATTGTCCATATTACAAATTTCTCAGATGGTGTATCACAGGCTAGTCCTGCTCTGCTCCCATGGCAGGACTACTCCCATTATGTGTGCTCCTAGATAATACTCCTGGTGTGGTTTAATCCAAGAGGAACCCAGCTTTTGTTCTTGGAGACCTCTCCATAATGAGAATCAAAGTGCTGAAAGTGGGTCTGATCTCTTCCAAACATCATTCTTGATCTGAACTAAAACACTGAAGTAGAAACATCCACAGAATACACTCAGTCATGCCACTTGCATTCTGATTTCTGTGCATCTTCAGCA
>NW_008608945.1:216636-222854 GCF_000691845.1 Merops nubicus
AAGACAGTTCTTTAATTTATGAAGTGTGGTATTTTTGCAATGTGCAAAACTATGAATTCCAGAAATGCTTCTGATGACAAGAGAACATTCTTCAAAGTGGTGGAAAAAAAAATTAAGGGGGTTTCACTCATCCAAGATGGAACTTCAAAGACATTATTATTCTGAAAAAAAGGTAATTACCATTACCATTAAATATTTATGGTTTTAAACTACCCATAGGCCGCAATCAGAGATGAATACTAGGTGCTCTGCAAACATTTATGAATACCCCAACCTCAAAGACTCCACAATTCAAGAAATATTATCAAATATATTATACTTCATAGAATGCTTTTTAGAAGCAAAACGAATGTGTTCTTAGGCCAAAATGTATGCACTGAGTCTATGATCTGCTGTGTCTGCATCCATATATCAATAATTCTAACATTTAGGCATGATTTTCCTAATAGGCTATAGCAAAAAGCACAACAGGAATAACGTATTTTTGTAAATACAGAGGACAGCCACGTAGTGTGGGACTATGCTACATTTCAAGCAATCCTGTCCTTACACTGGAAAGAGGAGTGGTATTGACATTTACCTAAAATTGTCCCCTCAGCTAGAAAAGGAGAGAGAAGAAAGATAAAACTCATAAAAGAAAAAATATTTTACAGATAGAGTATATTGCCATACTAAGATATGTATATTATCCCTTTTTACAAATGCTACTTTCTTCATAGTCTGCAAGCCTCATGTAATAATAAAGCCTTAAGAATTGAACCTAAATAGAAAACACTACTGTGAGACATGGGCTGGAGTGAGCCCGAGTCCAGCTGTCAGCTCAGCCCTTTGGGAGGCCCCTAGACTCACTTGAGGGAGTGTGGAACTTGAGCCCTGAGGAACAGAGGAAGAATCTGGGATTGCACAGCTATCCTGCCTCTTGAGATCCTTTCCTGTCTTGTTTCTAGAGGGCTTTGTGCTCCAGAACTAACCAAAAGCACACAGCTGTAGACGCAATTTTATCCCTGAAAAAATGATGAAATGAACTGAAATTTTAAACAACAAAGAACTCAAAAATATGCTGAATAATATGCATCTTTGAAGCAGTCTAAACAAGGATAGCATGCATATTTTAAGAACGTATTTCATTTTAGTTCCTCTCAACAAGCACATACAATAATACTATCTGTGCAAAGGTAACCTTAAAAAAAACCTTCACACTGAAGAGTCATTAGCTGTGCACAAAGAATGTTTTTATTGCATGCAATATTAGTATGGCTGAGCATTTGTCAGGGCTCTGGCTGCACCCACAGGCTCCACAGCCTCTTCTGCTCCCAACCCAGGGGTCCGGCTGCCCATTCTCCAGACCAGCCCTGACAAGGGGCCAGGTTGCACCACATTGTTCAAACTGTGAGAAGAAGAGGTGTGAGATGACACTGCCTTACCTCCCTACATGTAGCGTTAGCATGTATGTGATTTTCAGCTTTAAAAAGGTCACACTGTTTATGTTTGAAAGTCAGGAAAAACTGTTTAATTTGAATCTATCATTCATTCAGCAGGAGAGAAAAGCTGACAAGAAAATGTACAGGAGATGGAACTACAGCCTGAACAAGAGACAAACGTAGGCCCTGTTCAAGTAAGGAACAACACTCCACCTCTGGAACCCAGGAGCTTTGACACCTCCAGCCATGAAGAGGATTCTCAGCTCTGTGATGAATTCCACTGATAATTATGGATTTTCTGTAATAATACCCCTGCCTTTCTAAAAGTAGTTGGAAGTTTTTGTTCTCTGGCCCATGGTATTTCACCACCCGTGTAAAGCATGTAGGTTTTAGGAACTTGTAGGAAGACTTGTGTGCTACTCACTGCAGGCTTGGAACCCAACAATGGGATTTCCTTCCAGAACCCAAGAATCTGCAACACTCCTTGCTCTTTGGAGCTGTTTATTCTGGAGCTCAGCCTGCATTTGCAAGGTCATGCCGGATACCATTCGTCACACTGTGCTGCTTATGCGTGAAATCCTCATTTTGTGCAAAGCTCACAAATATATATTCATGTCATAGTATCTTAATGTCCAGGGATAGTCTGAGCATGCCAAAGTGAGGGTGGCTGCCACACATGCTCTGCATTATTGTGGCAAAACGAGGCACAGCAGCAAGTTGTCAGCTGGAGACTGGAGATCTTACGGGAAGACACATCGCTGCACTTCAGGAACTAGGTGGCTGGTAAAATGAGATCTTCCCTTCTGTGCCTGCAATTAGTTACGTGTGAAGTAGACATGCCAAAATTGGAAGCAGTGTCCATTTTGTAGCAGTAATTATTATTGTGAAGCCATTTTCAAGGTGGGATTATGGGCACTAAACCGCTGGGACTGGCTGTGCTGCCCATGCGTTAAATCCTCATTTTGTGCAGCCTTAATGAAAAAGATAGTTTCTTGTAATATGTTCTGTTTTGTCAGTTGCTCCTACACAGCAGTATAGGGATGCTTTCTTTGTGCTTAATACATGCAGTGATAATTTTTCCACATGCTTTTTCTGTAAAGGTTCCACCACAAAACATTCTGTTAAAGTGGAATTAAGGTTGTAAATATGCATTAATAAGTTCGAGTAAATTCTGCACTAATTGACAGCCTATACAACCTCACTGACACCGGTGGAGAAAAAGCTGCGAGCTGGATCCCTCTCCCAGAAATGCTGCCCCAACTCCTCATACAGGGGTATGACACAGAATCAGATCCTGTGCTGAAGTTTGTAAGGAACACGTGCTGGAGTGTCAGGACAGCAAGATTCAACTCACACTTCACAAACATAAAGGACAGGCTTGCAAAAGCACTGGCTGCTCTCATTGGAATAAATGGCATTTTTACCACTGACATCACTGACAGTAGAGCTAAGCCAGGAATCAGCACTTTTGGAAATCCTATCCTTTGTGATTCCAATTTAACAAAATAATTTCTGTTTCTTTTGTTCCCTCAGCTAACCTCTTTGTAAAGGCTGATCAGCCTTTCGCCTAGTTACATCATAGGATGAACCACACATCACGATGATCCCAAATTTACTTTATGTTCCAGCCACATAAAACACATCCTACTGGCAAAATCTCTGCTAATTCCTTGAGGAGTCAAATTCAATATTATTTTTCCTCTTAACCTTGACAGGTTTGTGCATTCCTATGGCTCAAATTAAAAATATTTCTTTTCTTTTAGCTTTCTAAGATCGTATTTTATTATTAACATACTAGAAGAAAGAACACTATCAGAAAGCAAGCAAATCAGACAATAATTAACAGAAAATTAAATAACAGTTATTAATAACGATACCTTCCAGTTAGTCTCTGAATGATAATACAAAAATTTACAATGGTGTTGTGAAGCTCAGTTTACTCCCACCTGTAATTTACTTTAAGGTCTTAGCATAAAAGGTGCTTAGAATTGAAAAATATCATTATTAGCATAAAAATGAGGTATGTTCTATTTATTTTGTGTATTAATTTAGCAGAATATATTATTACACAACTTCATACTGTAAGCACAAGGTCACACAGGATATGACTTGTCACACTGTGTTGCCTATGCATGAAATCCTCATTTTGTGCAGAGCTCCAAAATATATATTCATGTCAGAATATCTTACTGTCCAGCGACAGCCTGAGAGTTTCATTCTATTACATACCAGGGAAACAGATTCAGCATCATTTGAGAGGTCTCTTCTTCTCTCAATACCCGAATGAACTCTCATTAATCAAAAAACTACAAACACTCACCAAAAGGGAACCGGCCCCATTAATGCTCTCTTCAGTCTGAGAGAAAATTATATCCATTCTGCCAGCAGTTTTTTATCATTTCTCTGTGACTACCCCAGTTAAACAGCTAAAATGTGGCACTGATTTTGTAAAGTTAATTACCAGAAAACAAAACCGAACTTTGCTAAATACAGCAAATGAAAGAAACTGTTACTAGGGATGGAATTTCACTGGCACAACCAGCCTTGCATTAACTGCACAGATCTCAAGACAACCCTGGAGATAAGGTGACCTTCTCTAAGAAAGAACTTCCAATCAGCCTGGTAAGCATACGTTAAAAGTTCAAGCTTTGTTTACACTGAACATACCAATATTTGTCATTTGATAAGCAGGAGTTCCTACCTAATTCTTGTTCACCACCTACCCATCAACTCCTCATTGTTTTGCCCAGCTTTAAATGTTTTTCTCCTCTAAAGACACCCATACTGAAGAACCAGAACCAACAAAATTCTTTCAATATTAAGAGTCAGGTAAGCCTTTTTTTAGCAGATATAAAATTTAGATTATCATATAAGCAGTTTCAAGTGGGGCAGCTCGCTCAGCAAAATCCTTAAATCTAAGGAAACGTCAGTTTGCATCAAGAATTATTACCTTGGTCTTCACTAGAACAGCAGAAAACAGTAGCAGTTTAGAGATCAGAGCAGATAACCAGCGTAGCCTCCAGACCAGAACAGCAGGTTTAACCTGATATTCAAGCAAATAGCCAGAGCAGCAATTAACAGTTAACAGGCTACTTAAATTAAAAGCTTTCTTTGAGACAATAGCCTCAGACCTTCAGAGACTTCTATGAACAGACAGTTCAAGCAGGAAGTGGCAAAAAATCAAAGTGTATGGGGAATTTCCTCAGGAGGCCTTTTACCCACAGAATGTACAAACCCAGAAACCCTGGCCCACATCTGGATGTAGGGGAACACAGATGCAGAGAGGAGGGAATATGGAGAGGAAAGGAACTGAGCTTTTGAGTGCTGACCCGAGCAATGAAAACATCATTTTCTTCTCTGATGTCTTCAGAAGCCAAATTTTGCGTGGTTTAACACTTGGTGCTAAGCTGTGCTTTTGAACTTGGTGATGCAACCTGGCGCCACGACACCAGCCGGGTGACGATCTGCCCGGGTCCTTGTGCAGGCACACCCAGCAGTGGCACTGACAGGCAGCTCCACATTGCTGTCCTCCTCCTTGTCCCCGTGCACCACCCCTCGCCACACTGACACCAGCACGGCCTGCTCAGCGCCACACCGCTGAACAACTGCCAAACCTGCTGCCTCGGGACGGGGTGTGGATGAGCCTGAAAAGATGTCCCAAACCCTCAGGGTCCCAACACCACTTTTCATTTACAGTGCCTCATAACTACAGTATCGAGCATTTTTCTTTCATTCATGAATTTGACCTCCAAGAGCATTTTAGGTCACGCAGTTCAAAGAGAAGTAAAGAAAGATGCATCTTCTCTACCTCTCTCAATCTCACATAGCTCAGTGCACTGAATTCGAGACACGGGAAGCACAGCCCTGGAAATACCTGACCATCCAGTGTGTCAGAAAAAGCACAGGAGCAGCCAGCTGCCTCCCCCAGCCCCTACGTCCTATGAGCACAGCAGCCTTTTTGCTGGTCCTTCTGCTCCCAGGCTCAGCCCTGAGAGCAGCCTGCAGAACCCTGGCAGCAAAGCAGGCGTGTTGCCACCTCCCTGGCGCCCGTCGCGGTGCAGCAGGACACACAGCCATGCGTTCCCAGCACAAAACCAGAGGGAGGCCACTGCCTGTTAGCCAGATCCAGGAGGGCAGAGGTGCCAAATTAGTTTTACAGCTTTCTAGCACTGAGATGTGTCTGGGGCCAGGGGACTTTTTGATGGACGCACAGGAGCAACACTTGCAGTCTGCTTGAAAGGGTCATTCCCACATTTCACAGCAGTGGCCTATGGGGGGCCCGGTGTCAGCTCAGCAGTCTGGGGGCTGCTTGTGGGCAGCGGGAGGGACCCAGGCGCCTTCCTGACTGTTTCACAGGGCCCGCTGGGGAGGGGGGAGCAGTTCGGAGAAACACCAAGAGCAGATAACGTAACTGAGGAAGGTTAGGTGCAAGAGGGTTTGGGGGAAAAGAGTTTGAGATTGAGGGTATTTTGGTGCAAGGAAGATTGGGGATGAGGCTGCTTCGGGGTGAAGCTGTTTGGAAGCAAGGGCATTTGGGAGTGTGGAAGCCTTGAACAAAAAGCACTGGGGGCAAGGGTGTTTGAGAGCAAGGGCTTTTGGAGGCAAGGGTCCCCGAAGGCGAGGATGGCCGAGGCTGAGGGTGCTTGGGGGCAAAAGCATTTAGGGATAACAGCGTTTATAAGGCAAAAGCATTCGGGGAGAGGGCATGTGGGGACAAGGGCATTTGGCGGCCAGAGCGTTTTGGTGCAACGGTGTTTAGGAGACAGGGTGTCAGTGCTGTTGCCAGCTCCCGACCGC
>NW_008608946.1:0-13836 GCF_000691845.1 Merops nubicus
GAAATATATTTTTGCTAAGTTATAAAAAATCTATAGTTTTTTCTTTACAGTTAATTAAGCATGTGAAACTTTTTGCGTCAAAACTTCTGTATCAAACACGGCCACATTTTCCATTATCCACTTCAGGTCCTTCTGGCTTCAGAACGGGTCTCTGATGCAACAATTAATAACCAATTTAAATATAAATATCAGGCTATCTCCAGTTCTGGCTAGAATCATTGATTTAATTTCCTAATGACAGAAGAATTAAGTAATAGGCCCTAAGTAGGAATATAGGCAACCATGTGAAACCGTGTGCCAAATTGATATTTCAGCAACTCTGTTAACTTATTAAGATGATGGGCATGGGGTGTCACAGAGATGAGTAATAAATCTTCAGACTTCTCCTTCCCTATTTCTTCTTTAAAATTATTTTCCTATTACAAAAATAATTGACATTTAAGACAACAGTCAGCGTCATCTTGACTAATATTTAATTTCAGAAACTCACAATGTTAATAAATGTTGTGAAAAAGAAAAGCAAATCATCTTGCACAACAAACAGGCAGATAGAGGAGTCTGGAATGTATTTTACATAGGACAAATCTAAGTCTGACATCATTTTAGCTCATCTGTGACAGAATACAGCACTTAAGTACTGTATAGGCCTAAGGTCAGGTAGAATTTCACATAAGAGTGAATTGGAAAAGGAGGTTTAGATCTGCAGGAGCAGAACAAATACATCTGAGCACTGAAATAAACTTCTGGCTGACATGATGATTTTGGGGAGGAAGGTGGAAACAAAATACTCATGAATCTCCTGTGAAATATTCATGGTTATGTATGTTTTCAAGTAATTAAAAAAAGTCAGTGATATTTTAATAAGAAAACTAATGTCAGTTATGAATATAGGTTAGATTTTATGTTTTCAAATTAACAGAGAAATTCTTGAAATGTGCAGCCAAATTATCTTCCCTTACACTCAGCAGCAGTTTTACCCCTGATTTTAGAAGGATCAAAAATTTTGTCTTCCTCAAAAATGTCACTGACCCAGTGCAGCCTTAACATAAGTTGGAGGTTTTCTCCCATCCTTGTAGCATGCTAAATAGTAACAGAACTCTAGAGATTTCAGCTAGTAACACCCAACTTGCCTATTTCTTCACCACACTCTGTTACGGTAGATTTTGTTCCAGAAAACTACTGCAAAGTGGTGGGGTTTTTTTTTTCCATTTCTTTTTGCTTGACCAAAACACATAGGTTTTTCAGATTGTCTTGAAGAGCAAAGAAGCTGGGAATGCTCCCTGGCAACAACAGCTTTATTCCAAACTTAGGTTCTCAAATCAGGTTATGTGTTAACTGTTAATCAGGTTCAGTGCTAGTTGTTAGTAGTGCTTGTAACATGTAAGAAAAAGCTCTGACTAAAATATAGGCAGTGTAACTCCTGAATGACACCAAGAATCAAGATCAGCAGTCTAAAAAGGATTTGTTAAGCAGTACATGAAGGCAGTTTACCTGGTAGAACTATGCTGCTGTCATTTTTATTCTTCTGTATACAAAGATTCCTAGTGTTTCCCCACTAGGCCTAAGGAAGGTGGTTTCAGAGAAAACAAAAAAAATGCCTTTGACAGTTAATGTAGATTAAATACTTTGAAAATTACACTCTCAGGTGCAGAAACAGGGTGGATACTCAATAAACAAGATGTGTACTTTCCCAGAAGTATTTCTGTCCCAGAGCTCATTTCCAGGTTTGCAACAAGATTTCGGTAAGGGGAGCACGTGTCTCTGCTGCAAGAAGAAACCAGGGACTTGATTGCTTGATTGTGAGGGTGTACATCTCACTAATTTGTAATTGCAGAATGTATATTCCAAGCCCTGCCCCCACTCCCCAGACCCCAGAAAGCCAGACAAATGAACTAAAGAAATATGAGTTTCTCTAATGCTGTATCTCTAGGCAGATGTGATGTTTTAATAGGTGAGGGAAAAGATAATCTTGTAAAATAGTAATTAGTGTCCTTTTAATACTGAGTAAAAAATATACCACTTATGAAGTTTATACTTTCAGGCACATTTTCAAAGATTAAAAAATACAGTTGGAGTTGGTGATCACTGTGTGAGTTAAAAAGACATTTACATTGGTAAAAGAGATACCTCATGCATCCAAAATAGCTGAAGCTACTTGAGACATCAGTTCTTCCTTCAGATACTGTAATGGCAGTATCAGAATTTTCTCTGAGTCATAAAAACCTTCAAAATTTTCAAAGAAAAATCTAATTTATATTTTTTTACAAGGTGATTCTAAATTAACAGAATAATTCAAAATGTGAACAAAAAATTGGACACAACATTATTGAAAGGTGAAATTCTGCCTCCAGATACATTAACTTTGAAGGAATGTTCATGGGCAGAATTGAGGCCCAGATATACATAGTACAAGTTTAGTAAATATGTTATTGAATCTTTGGCACTGTAAATAACTCTCAAAGTTATGTGTGTTAAAAACACTGCATGGTAAATAGGGTTTTGTGAAAGAAGTCAAGAGATAATTGACTTCCATAAACAATTGATTGTTGTTGGAGATAATTATAGTCCAAAGGATTTGTAACAGTTTAAGATGACATCACTGAAATAATTTATTAAAATATAACCTACAGTTAACAGACATGAAAATAATTGAGTGTGGTATTATGTGGACAGTTTCTGGTACTCTGGTATTAAGATTATTTAATTTCCCTTTACAATTCACTATTTTGACTTGCATATCATATTGCCAGACTCAAAAGTGTGGCTTGAATAAATTGTTTGGCTTAAAATTGATTTGTTCAATAATTAATTTTAGAATTCAGAAAAAGTGTAAGGGTTTTTAATTTTGTTATGTCTGGGAGAGTAAGGTTAGCAGAGGATGTTGTAGGTACTTTTACCTGGTTGGTTGTTCCCCTGTTTTTCTACTACTCTTAGAAAAAGTCTCTTATGAAAAGTATATCATATTGGGTAGGAAAAGTTCTGCAATCCAAATATTGCCTTACCAGAAATTCTTCCCCACTAAACTTGAGTTAAATAACTGGAAATTGCTATTTGGGGAAAACAAAACAAAACAAAACAATGCACACATATTTCCCCCCTACCCCCCTAAAAAAGAAAAAAAAAGTAGTGACAAACATATACAAAAAGCAACCTAAAAATTCCCAAATCCAGAAACCCCACACAAAAAAACCCCAAACAAACAAAAAAACCCCAAACACAGGGACACAGGGAGGGGAAACTTGCTCCTATGAATTAAGTATAATGAATGTTCAAAGTGCTCCAACACTGAGTTTTGAGAAAATTGTTCAGTTTTCTCATCCACTTGGAAGGAATTAAGACACCCATCCTATGAAAACGCTTTAGGCAAAAAGTTTTGAACAGTTTTTGTACAGGGAACTAGGGAGGAAGAAGATATTAATATCTCCATCTGAAACACTTCTGTTGTGAAGTGAAAATGAACATGATTTCCTAGTCCACTGTGTAGGGCACTCAATAAGTGGAGGTTTGTAGGTGCCAATTCCTGTTTCAAAGCTTGGTTATGTGGTTGAGTGAATAATGTTTTAAATATAAAATACATAGCCAGTCTCAGAAGCCTAGACATATTTGTTGGTTCTTGCCTGAGTAGCATCAGCTGGTCATCAATCCCCTCTGACACTGAGAAAAACAGAATGTGGGTTTCATCCACCCAACATAACAATAAATCCTATGGCAGTTGGAAAGCCACTGAATATAAAGGAAGTAGAGAACTCTATTTCCATACAAAACTACACGAGAGTGATCGCTGTCATTAGGGGGCTCTAGGGACGATGAATGAGGGAGACAGAAATAAAAGGAGAGGTTTTAGATTCTGATTGTCTTAGCAGAAGTGAGCGGACAGGTAAGCAGAGTTTCAGTATTTCAGCTTGAAAGGTTGTTGTGGTTTGAGGCTTGGAATGGGGTCGTGACCTTCCAGCAACTGGGAGGACCCCGGGTGGGGGTGAAACCATTGTATTCCCTCCCCTTCCCACACACACTCTGATAAGAGGCAGGGAGTGGGTTCTTATTTCACTCCTGCCTTGGAGCTCGGAGAGGGAGGTTGTCCTTTCACTCCGTGGGACCCTGGAACCATTTCTGAGGGTTTTGTATATTTTATCTTTTGTATTATTCCCCTAATCTTTGTATGTATTATTTTCCTTACCTCCCTTTTTCGTTTTCTGTTCCTTGTTGAACAATATACTTCATTTTTTTTAAAAGTGTCTCTCTCTCTCTCGAGGGGGTGGGGGAGAGGCGAGTACATAGTTCTGTTCCATGTGGGTCCTGCCCTGAACCCCTTTTTACACGGAACCAGGACAAAGGTATAAAAAAAAAATCCAAAGAAAAGTTCTTTATAGAGATTCGTGCATTGATTTAAGGATAATCTTTAAGTTGTGATGGCGTTTTCTCCACTATATATTTTTCTCAAGCTGAAGAAATATAAGGATTATTTTTTACGGCGTTTTTTTTTCATTTAAAGTTGCCACCAGAAACCAAAGTAGATATTTCTAGTATAATATAGTATGATTTTGACATGGGACAATAGTATGATAAGAATTTTAGAATATGCAGTGGGCATAACTAGGTATTAGACAAAATATTATGATGTTAGCAGAATCCCGTTACCTTAAAACTATAGAAATATCCTGGCACTACTATATTATTTCTTCCCATAGAAACTTTCTTTGACAGAAATATGATAAGCTGTACTTCAACCTGCCTTCTGCTATCATAAGCATTCATGTAGTCACACATTTAATCAAGCAAGAAAACAAAATTAATTCTAGAAAGTCATTCTGAAAGCCAGTCTCCTGAGACTTTTATTAGTTTAATTTTATTTTGTGTGTTACTTCTTTGGTTTCCCATGCAGACACATGAACACTATCTTTTAGTTAGTAGAATTAGAAGCTTTCAAGACATCTGATTTCATTCAGCCTGATGGAAATTATATATTAGGTCTCCCAGAACAATCTTTTCTCATGCATAACAGGATTAAAAGAATAGTAAGACATCTCTGTAAGTAAACTTCTCTATAATATTAAAATAAACAAACCAACAAAACAAACAAACAAACAAACAAAACCAAACAAAAAACAAACAACACCAAGGAAATATGGATACTTGATGGCATCTGTTATTGGTTTTCTGGGGAGTTATTGTGTAGCAGTTTCCTATACAGGTATGATATACAAACCCTAAAAAGTACATTTCTGAATGATAAAGTTATTCTTCAACATGTTCATTAAACAGCATCATAATGTGTATAGATTATTCATCCTTTAGTAATCAATAATAATGAATTTATTTTACATTGTTCATTACATCATATCTAAGAATCTGAAGCACAGGATAAATTCTAGGAAAATATAGTTACACTTTTATCTGCCTTTTATTATTTATCTACAGAAAACATATAAAGAACACTAGGACTTTGTTTTATTACCTGTGTTAAAACTGTTAAAGAAGCCTTAATAATAGTTTACTGCTCTACAATATAATAACTTTTCAATATTTTCTCTTATTTGATGATCTTAGAACCCAACCACTCAGGCAATTTCTCTTGGTATCCTTGTAACATATTGCATTCATCTTAACTGCTAGACACAAGGCAGAGACTATTTGCATTAGCTATTGCACATTATTTTGCCTGAAACCTGATGTCACATTCAAAAAATATCAGATATCAAGCTGTCCACGACTCCACTGACATGCATGCAGCAGGAACAGCTCTCCCTTCTTATTTTGTTATAACACTGTGAGAAGCGGTTTAGGAAAATTGTGTATTATGCTTATGCCAGAAACTTGACTTAAAAAAAAATATTTTAAAATTCACATATAATTGTATGAAAAAAGTATTTTACAACATACTTTTATTTGATTATCCTGAAAATATTTCATTTGTGAAACTTTTGAGATGTGTTGTGACAGAAAACCAGTACTGTTTCCTCTTAAATAGCTCAGTTATTTCACAGGAAAAAAAAAAGTCATGAACTGCTAGACACTTTAGTATACAGAATCAATATTTTTCAAGCAGCTTCCCAATTCCATGTAATAATAAAGTATTCCATTGTATCCTAACACCTGAAAGTCCCATCTCCATATCACCTGTGAAAAGATAAAAACACCTCCAGCTAATATTGCAGTCACTACACTGTTGAAACACAAATTTTGCTTTCAAACACACAAATTGTTAACTTTGCCTTTGTGAGTGATATTAACCAAAAACTACCTAAGGATTCAAGCTGCACTTCAGGTTCACTAATAGAAGAACAAATAGTAGGAAGGAATAAAGGAGGGAGATGAATGGGCACCACTGAGAGATTTGAAATCACTTCCTGGCAATTCATGAAATAGCACACCTTTGAGAATGTATGGAAAGTCCTTGTCAGATTTTTTTCAATTGTCAGTGTAATTGGGGTATAAATATGGTGAATAATATGCATAAAGAATTCTATATCAGCAGCGCAGTCTAGAGAGAGAGCAATTGCAGCTTCAAATTTTAGTTCAAAAATGTGGCTGTCACTGCTTAGTAACGTGGAGCTATTCTTGAAATATCTATAAGAAGCTACACACTAAGTCCCCCAAAACAATCTGAAAAACATATTTTGTGATTCTTTTAAAGATACAACCAAGCAAGTAAAATTAAGCAATTCCTCCATTACCGTTATATTTTATAGATCACTGTGCAGAGATTCCATTGAAAAAGATTTGATTCACTGATGGATGTCTTCAAATAAATTTAAACTACATTCCATAACTGGCATTATGGATACTGGCACTTTCTTTAGTGCCACTGGTTCTTACCCAGTGTCTATCTAAGGTAATTATATAACTAAGAGATTGATTTCTGAGCCTTATACCTCCCGTAAAAGATTCCTCCCTATTGGCCAGAAATAAAAAAAAAAATAAAAAATATGCTGCTTCCCATTTTTTATCTCTGCTTAAATTCAAAACACTTTTTTTCTCTCAGAAGAGCAGCATAGCTTTCCAAAAAAGGGTGCTTTTTAATCCCTTCCTGCTTTCTTCATCTCCATCCTTGTCTACAACTTGATGATTACAGGGAAGTAGCAGACGTGGGTTCAAATCCTGGCAGACTGAAGTGAGAATGAAATCAAGACTTCCACCTTCTGGAAAAGTGCACTAATCGCTATGTTATTATGAAAATAAGCTGCTGGTAGTAGCAGCATTTGAGATTAAAGCAGCAGCTTTCACAGTAGTCTGTGAAGTGCCTGATCTTGTTACTGTGTGCTAAGGATTGTCTGAAAAACACTACAAGGTCAAGCCCCTGAGGGGATTTGCAGACAAAAGTGCTAGATTCCAAATTCCAGTCAGGCACAGAAGTTTATGTAACAACACCTATCTCAGCAGTCTCAAGTTTGTGGGATCTACAGCCACATGCAGGACAAAAAGTTCTGAGTACTGAACATTTAGATTAAAACCAGATTAAAATTGTTATGAAAATTAGTTGTCACGTTAGGTAGATGTTTGAATTTTCAGGATCACGGCTTTTGATGCAGAATACTGTCTCTAACTAATTTTGGGTCTATATACATAGGAGGAGGGGAGAGGGGGCAGGTGGGGTTAAATCTGTGCCATTGTTCTTATCTGGAAACAACTTCAAATTGCTTCCAAAAGTATTTCCTGAATTACTGAAACTCTCAGATTTCCTGAACCAACTTGCAACTTCAAGGAATAAGCAATTTCTGTGTATTTTAATAATTTCTTTAAAGAGGCTAATCAAGCAAATATTCACCTAAACAGGCATATTAATACAATAAATTAGACTAATTATAGACAGAACAATTTTAACTGAGGTCACAGTAAAGACTGAGACAATAAATGGCTATTTTAAAACATTTAAATCTTCAAATAGGTCAGATAATTACTGAATTATGCCTTTGATATGAGATGAAGTTGTTTTATATTAAACTTTCTTTAGGAAATAGAAATTGGAGTCTTCGGTACTGGGGAAAAAACAATTCCAATCACTGCAGCTAACATTTCTTACTAGAGAAAAGGCAAGGAAATATGCAAGATGTATGTGTTCTTCATTTAAGTGTCTGTTCTGAGCTAACCTACCTGACAAAGGTTTCAGATGCTTAATCAAAAGAATTGTCTACTCTCTCTATTCACGATCGTTAGTCATTAAGAATATTATTTCCTTCTTAAAAAAAAAAAAAAAGAAAAAAAAAGATAATTTATACCATTTTTAACTCCTGTGTCTATTGATTTATTTACTGGCAGATGCATTTATTTCAGAAAGGGACAAATGTTGTTTTTCTCCTACACACCTGCATTTGTGCATTACTACATAGAAAAAAACCCAAAAACCTGATTAATATAAATTTTAAGCTTCTTCTGCTTTGTTTCTACAAAGAACTTGGACTTAGCTCATTGATGTTGAAAATATATGCGTGGAAGTTTGATTGGAACTCCTAGAAAAGGTTTTCAGTTAACAGCCAGATGATTGAGAGCAAGACAAGTTTTTTACCTGTCTCTCCTCAGGATGTTATGCCAAAAGAGGGAAGAGGTGTACAGCCATTGTCATGGTGAGCTTGAGTGGGTTTCTTATCAGGAGAAAATCACACCACACAGCAGTGTGTCATCTAAACTTCATTATCTCAGCAGGACAGAGAATAGCAGTAGCAGGGGAAGAGCCATTCCTGTTCCCTAATGCACAAGCACACGTGCAAATCAGAACTCCACCTCCTCCAGGTCAGTTTAGCCCAGCACAAATGAGGTCAGAGGAGAAGGACACTGCCCTTCAGGTGACAGGTCTGTGGTTGACAGTTCAGCCCCTTTACATAGCAGTTCAGCCTCAAGTTCCAACTTCTACATATAGCCCTGAATTTTACCTCCATCTCTTGAACAATTTATTAACAAATTTGTAACTATCTACTGATTTCAGTGGTAGTTCATCAGCCTAAGCTTCTAATGGCTTTGTAGTTCTGCACACCCAGGCCAATTTGCTATTGTCAGGGTGATTTTTATCACTCTCTGGCTTCCACCAAAAAAATTGTCTAAAAAAAAAGAAAATGTTATGTTTGTTTTCAACACCATTGAGATTACTCTGGTTGGTTTGAGCTCCACAGCTGTAGTCCTTCATCTGCCTAGCTGTCCCAGGTAGGTTACACCCAGGGGCATTGCAGTTCAGAGACATCTCCTGTTATTCCAATGAGAAATCTAGATTTAACCTTCCAAGATTTAGAGAGACCAGGCTGCAGCCTGTATGTCTGCTGAAGGACAGTTTTATTTAACAAAATCTACATGTGATCTGGGCAAGCAGCATCATAAATAGAAAGATGATGACTCTTTTTAGCAGAATTCCTTTAAGCCTGATGGCAGACAATCTATGAATGAACAGGGGTTACATAATTCTTTTCATTCAGGCTTCTTCTTGCTATGTAGCAGGACAATCCAAAATCATAGCTTATCCTCTCTGTTTCACAGGAAAACTAATTATTCAGCACTCAATACACCAACTCTGACAGAAAAAGGCAATACATATTCCATTTGTCCATTTTACATTCTTTAGAACCACATTTCTTATGCTTGCTAAGAGTTGGTGACCTATTTCAGGGAAATTCAAGAAATCCTGTTAAAATGTTGAAATAAATTTTTTCTGAAGTTTTAAAATTTAGACATCACAAAAGGTACTGTGTCTATTTCTTAATATTGAAGTGGAAATTCTCTTTAATTATCTCCTATTTATTAAATACCTGCAAATAAATTAAATAAAATATTTCTATTAATTGAAATGAATTACTATAAATATTTTAATGGCTTATTACCTTAGAACTGGTTAAACTATCAATAGACCTAAGTACATTGGTGTTCTAAGCATTTTACTAGTCAAAAGACCTACATTTAAAATTACTCCTCAGCTAAAGGATAAGCTTCTTTAACCACCTAAAGAACCAAGGAGTTTTTCTTAAGGAAGTAGTAACATTATTTTTTTAATGACAAGAATCTCCTGGAAATCATTTCATGGAGTTGATTTTTTTTTTTTTTCTGATAAAAACTGAATAATTTCAAGTGTTTATGAAAGAAGAAAGTTCTAGATGGCTGTGTCTACGTTTCATTGTAAAAAATAAAGAAGGAAAATCTTTTCCTACTTCTATGACTCCATTGTAGACAGGGGTATCTATCCTCATTTTGTGAAGATAGCTTACAGTTGCTGTTTCATCAGCTGAATCCTACACTTGGTATATACTTAGAGCTTACATATAAAAGTCTCAAGAAATACTTAAAATGACATAAAAAATCAGTACAAATAATACAAATGTATATACAGTATAAACTGCATCACAGAGTCTCTGCTAATTTGAAGAATCTGAGTGAAGAAATTACACAAATATTCTTTGAAATTGGAGTCTCAGTATGTCTAATTCACACCCAACCTGTGCTTAGACAATAGGGTTGATTTGGATCTTCATTTTTTTAATTTCCACATGACACGACAGAGAGGTAAAGTGACAATTGTTGTGAAATCTCATTAGAGAGTTTGGAATAATAAGACATTTTATGTTTTTATGGATAACATCATTTCAATGTATTTGTTCCTGAAGAAGCTTGGTTATAAGACAGTCAGCTACAAGCCATGCAGTCTTTGTAGCCATAGTAGTAGTGGTGGTAGTCTTTATTAGTTCTCAACATATATGTAAATATGAGAAAGGAAGTACAACTCTTCAGAGGTCTTTGACACACAAAAAGAACAATGAAGAATACTAACAGATGTGGTAATTAATTCCATATATAGATTTGTTTATATAAATGAAAAGGAATATTTGATTTTAGAGCTCTTGAACAAGACCTGCTTCTACAATCTTTAAAACATAGTAACAAATGTATGGGAGGGTGAGCATTAACTACCAATAAGAATGTGGTTTGGTGATTCTGACCATCCATGTATCCTAAGATAAGATGTGTCTTTTTCATGGAAGAGGAGCAGAGAATCTGAAGGTGCTGATGAGATATTTCTGATGTAAAGAAAAACAACGTTGTGACTTACTGGAGCCATTGAAAGCTGTTGCAAGGAGCAAAATGGGACCAAAGAAAGGAGAGTGAATATGAATCCAGAAGGGGAAACATGACAAACACCAGTGTACCTCATGGCATATCCTTCTCTAACTTCTCCACTTGGAGAATTATGTATCTGCGATATGAAATAATTTTAATCATTAATTAAACTCATTTTGGAAAGGCAATGCAATTCTTTTTATCGAAAAATTTCCACTGACATAAACACTTAATAGTAACTTATATAATTCTGTATCTGTCATATAACAGACATTGCCATCCATTGCCATATACAATAAATATCAAGATCAGGCCCTGCATTTGCAGAACCTCAGATAAAATTGTGATCTCAGTGTGAAGTATGGGACACATAAATATAGCCTGTATATTCGAGATATTAAGTCCAATAAACTCGGTCTTCAGTGACATACTCTTATTTTCCTGTAAACATGTAGTGATTTTTCTATTTTCACTTGTCTACACAAAAAGTTTATTGTTCCTTAATCGTAATTTAAATTCAGAATAAGAAACAAATTGTATGCAATTTTCTCATCATGACCAAAGTGAAAAATGTTAACTGATCTTTAACTTTGTTGCCATTTTTTGTCCCTCGCCTGTAACAAATATGCAGAGCCATAAGCCTGATACTTGCCCTGAAGTAAAGCCTTCACTTTTAGCTTTTTCCCAGTAATAGAAAAGAAGAAAATAGTTGTCTTTTAAGTACACCTATTTTGGTGATGTAGGTAATGAGGACGCTGCCTTTCAAGCTCAGTAGCAGAGACACGCATTCAGATGCAGGGTAGTAAATCCTTGCAGTGTGCCCTAATCAACAAACCCCTGGTGAAGGTGGGATGGCATTTGTTTCTCTACCTCTAACTGAAAATGTTCCATTGTGAAAAGAATACAAGATCAAAAAGAATGGAGAGTGAATGAGTGATAAGTGATCCAGTGAGTGTGATGAGGGCACTGCTCAGTTCCTCATTCTTTTTCCATCATCTTAACGTGCACATACGTTACTCCCCTTACTCTCCTCTACCTGCTACCAATTAAAAGCAAATGATGCCTCTGATATAACGATGTTGTAAATGTCACAGTACTGTAGGATTTCAGCAGTTCTGATTTTTTTTTCAGCAGCTTAGAAGCTCTGCAGAACAATTTCCAATTTGCATTTCATCACTACCTTAATGGTGGAACAGCAGTAAGCTTGCGAATTAAAGCTTGCTAGATTAGGGAGCTTGTGCACAAGATTTCAAGTCTCTAGTGAATGGCTTGCTGCAGCTCTACAAATCATTCTGTCAAAGCAAATTGTTCTGTTAAAATACGCATTTAAAACAATGCTCCCCAAATAGGTAATATGGAGGTAATTGAAAACCCAAAGTGCATACAAATAATTGGAAAAAGTGAGCACAGAGGGAATAAGGTAGTAAATGAAAAAAAAAAAAAAATCAACAACAAAAAACTCAAACCAAGGGAAATGTAAATAAACATTACTCTAGAAAGAAGAAATATCATTTACTTTACCATCAACTGCAAACAGACCCAGGTTTTAAACATCTCACCTGTTTTGTATGCAGTGCTATCTGTGCAGATGTGATGTGGAATCGTGGGGGAAAATGGAGTAAACTTTATGTCTTGTAAGTCTCCCACTGAAATGAACTGAGAAACTTGTCATCTTCTGCAAATAAAAAATAAAAAAATCCAGCAAGGAACTCTTAACTTCATTAAATGGCATAATTGATATCCATGGGAAATTACAACTAAAAGAAAATAGAGGCCAACGACAAATGCCAATCCTATAACAATTTTTAAAAATAAGGGAGTCAAATAAAAAAATGCCAAAAACTTGTGTTGCAAGTTGAAAGCAGTGTTGGAACATACTAGAGTGAGTTTGTAACTTTTATGAACCCTGCTAGAGGCTATGCAGTGTCAGTATAGTAAAATCACTTATCTGTTCAACTACTTAGCAAAACAAGCTGCATAAATTAGTATCTGTGCACACCTCTGGCACTCACCATAAATGCTAAGAAAGGATAAACTTGAATTAGTTCTCTCTTCTTCCAACTCCCCCAGTATAAATCTATGTGTAACTACCATGATATAACTACTAAAAACAACATAAAAGATTTATAGGTTTAGACTTTTCAGATTACAAAATATATACTAAATGTCCAGTTCAACTCTCTGTAATTAAGAGTACAAGCATTTAGGTTAGATAATGCTAATTAAGGATTCTGTTGAGTTGATCTGTTTCCATTAAACACCCGGACCAATATCAATTCCTTCTTCATATGCATGGAAAGGAAAAGAGGAAACCTTAATATAACAGCATGAGAAGTGTTTTTTTAATGGATTCATTTGAAATTGAAAAAAATAAAATAGCCAAACCTAACAAAATCACCTTTCTTCATTGAAAGCAAAATCAGTTACCTACACATACCAATTAATTTATACCAAAATTCCCTTCTGTTCCATGTATATTTTTGACACTTCATTTAAAATTAAAGAAATAAATTAATTTAATCTTTTGTGACCTTTTATCCACAGAGTTCTTAATCAAATGTCTCAAATGATTAATAGGCCTTTATGTGACTCTAAATTATATTGCTCAAATCTTGTCTTTTTCCTCACTCTCTTCAAATATGAATTAATTCTAGAGCAAAAAGGAATATCACCAAATGTTTGTCCATCTCTAAGACAAACTTCACACTTTAAAACAAGCTTTGTGGAATACAGACAAAATAATTTCTGAAATTTTCATTACAGTCAGTTCAGCAAAAATGTATCCAGTTCTGGAGCCCCCAGGAC